>NW_024714800.1:207500-388856 GCF_018991925.1 Homarus americanus
CCTTCCCTTTCTTGACGTTTTTTATTTTTTTTCTATCCACTTCCTGCACAATGCAGGAAAAAAGGAGAATTTAATGTATAAACTGAGGAATATAAAGATTCATAACACCTCACACATAACGCACAGTCACAACACTCATAAATTACATGTAAAAACTCCTTACACACCAGACAGCCATAGGCTTTCCACTCCCAGTACACTCTGTAACCCCACAATGGACACAGAGTACAATGATGCTAAAACACAACACCAGTGTATTTTCCCAAATTACAACACCAGCAACCTACATAATCCGTGATACGGAAAAAATCCCCCTGTACATACAACACAGTAAAAAAAAAAACACATATTCGTATTTACATTTGTGACTACCACCCAACAATTGATACATCACAAACACTACACACACATGCGGAAAAAATCATCCCTTGTATTTACAGCACTCCCATAGAAAACCCCTCTGTTGCGGCACAACACTCCCCACCCCCTCCCGGTCCAATAGTTACAGCAGAAACTACAGTGTTGATGTTTGCAGTAGATCATCAATGACTGCCGCACACAACGACCAACACCATCACTTACCCCCATAACAAGAGCACCGCTACACAGCTAGTTTTTTATACCTCGTGCAACGCTGACTTCCCTCAACTGTTTCTCTTCCTATAGTTTTTCATGTGTGTTAGGATTTTATTCCATCTGCTTTATATATATATATATATATATATATATATAACACAAGGGAAGAAAACACAGTTCCCAAGCGCTTTCGTGTAATTCACATCTTCAGTAAGTAATACAAATCAAGGTGTATATATACAGAGGAGGGTGAGACCAGGTCCACAATGGTCAGGTATTAGGTAATGACCCTACTAATCTTTAAATAGCACACAACGGTTGGTGGACAGGCCAGGAATCCAATGCTCTGTTTGTTCATTTGAGGGATAACAAGCATTGCATTGACTGGGATAATGCCTCCTCAATATTACCATGTAATTCAATTGATAGTAGGAACATCATAGAATCTAGTCTTATTAAACATACCGAAGCATTCAACATGAATTTGAGTAACGGCATGTACAAGCTGGACAATTTTGTAATTAAGAAGATTTGTGATCAGGTGAGAAGGCCGGGTCACTTGACCATCTGACCTGACCACCAACCGTTGTGTGCTATTTAAAGATTAGTAGGGTCATTACCTAATACCTGACCATTGTGGACCTGGTCTCACCCTCCTCTGTATATATACACCTTGATTTGTATTACTCTCTCTAGTCTGTACTCACCCCTGAAGATGTGAATTACACGAAAGCGCTTGGGAACTTCGTGTTTTCTTCTTTCCTTGTGGTTATCAGCATATACCTAGATCACGCGCACCTACAGTGATTTACTTGCATATATATATATATATATATATATATATATATATATATATATATATATATATATATATATATATATATATATATATATATATATATATATATATATATATATATATATATATATATATATATATATATATATATATATATATATATATATATATATATGTCTGTGTGTTTGTGTGTGCGTGTTTGTGTGTTTGTGTGTGCGTGTTTGTGTGTCCGCCCGAGAATCTCAGAAACTACTTTACCTATCTGTAGTAATGATGGATGGTGTTAGATGTAGTGATGATGGATGGTGTTATATGTAGTGATGATGGATGATGTTATATGTAGTGATGATGGAAGTTGTTATATGTAGTGATGATGGATGGTGTTATATCTAGTAATGATGGATGGTGTTATATGTAGTGATGATGGAAGAAAGTTATATGTAGTGATGATGGATATTGTTATATGTAGTGATGATGGATATTGTTATATGTAGTGATGATGGGTGGTGTTATATGTAGTGATGATGGATGGTGTTTTATATAGTGGTGATGGATGGTGTTATATGTAGTGATGATGGATGATGTTATATGTAGTGATGATGGGTGATGTTATATGTAGTGATGATTAGACTATAAAATAATAACAGTTTAATGATAAAAAAATTTACTTTGCTGTACCAGTGTAGTGAAAAACATGGTGGAACTTACATACACCGTTAATGAACTATTGATGAAGAAGAAGTTTTGGGGACTGAACAGTGAGACAATGTGGAGCCTCCCAGAGGGTAGCGTTTTACCGTTGCCTAGCGGATGAGCAGCCCGGGGGGCGGCGATTCTGCTAGTCTATATATATAAAACAAAGAAGTAGGTCTGTGTGTGTGTGTGTGTGTGTGTGTGTGTGTGTGTGTGTGTGTGTGTGTGTGTATGTGTCCTCACGAGAATCTCGGAAACTACTTTACCGATCTGAAGTGATGATAGATGGTGTTATATGTAGTGATGATGGATGGTGTTATATGTAGTGATGATGGATGATGTTATATGTAGTGATGATTGATGTTGTTATATGATAGTGAAGGTGGTTGGCGTTATATGTAGTGATGATTAGACAATAAAATAATAACAGTTTAATGCTTAAGAAATATACTTTGCTGTACCTTTGTAGTGAAAAACATGGTGGAACTTACATACAACATTAATGAACTATTGATGGAAGAAGAAGTTATGGTGACTGAACAGTGAGACAATGCGGAGCCTCCTGGAGGGTGGCGTCCTACCGTAGCATAGCGAATGAGCCGCCCGGTTCAAACTTGGCATGGATAGCAAGTGTCATGTGGGGATCTCAAAAAAACCCCAACCAACCCGATCCGACACACCAAACCCGACCCGACGCGTTAAACCACACAGAGGTTGAAAAGTCGTATCACTTCCCACTTATTATAGGTAATTGTATCCTTATCCTTATGCACCACTACAAGGATCACAAGTGGCTGAAATCAACATGACTCTACTCAGACAGCTTCCAGGCAGTGAGACCTCATTCAAATCTGTTGATACAGTAATCGACCAGGACCATGCAGTCCAGTACCCTGCAGAATTCCTTAATTCGTTGGAGCCCGCTGGAATGCCTCCTGACCACCTCACTCTCAAGTTTGGAACTCCTATAATGCTCTTAAGAAATCTTGAACCACCAATCCTCTGCAATGGCACAAGACTGGTGGCGAAGAACATCTATCTATCTATATAAAACAAAGAAGTATGTCTGTTTGTATGTTTGTGTGTTTGTTTGTGTGTCCGCACGAGACTCTCGAAAACTACTTTACCGATCTGTAGTGATGATGGATGGTGTTATATGTAGTGATGATGGATGGTGTTATTTGTAGTGATGATGGATGATGTTATATGTAGTGATGATGGGTGGTGTTATATGTAGTGATGCTGGATGGTGTTATATGTAGTGATGATTAGACAATATAATAATAACACTTTAATGCTAAAAAAATATCTTTGCTGTACCGTTGTAGTGGAACTTACATACACCGTTAATGAGCTATTGATGGAAGAAGAAGTTTGGGGGACTGAACAGTGAGACAATGTGGAGCCTCCTGGAGGGTGGCGTCCGTCCGCGGCGTAGCGAATGAGCCGCCCGGACCAAACTTGGCATGGATAGCAAGTGTCATGTGGCGATCTCCAAAAAACTCCAACCAACCCGATCCAACACACCCAACCCAACCCGACCCATTAAACCACACCGAGGTTGAAAAGTCGTATCACATCCCGCCTATTTTAGATAATTTTATCTTTATCCTTATCCACCACTACAAAGATCACAAGTGGCTGCGTGAACGCGCAATTGGTGCCAGAATTGCGCGTTCACGCAGCCACTTGTGATGTAGTGATGATGGGTTTATGGGTGGTGTTATATGTAGTGATGATGGATGGTTTTATATGTAGTGATGATGGGTTTATGGGTGGTGTTATATGTAGTGATGATGGATGGTGTTATATGTAGTGATGATGGATGATATTATATGTATTGATGATGGGTGGTGTTTTATGTAGTGATGATTAGACAATCTATCTATATAAAACAAAGAAGTTTGTTGTTTGTGTGTCTGTGTGTGTGTATCTGCACAAGAATCTCGGAAACTCCTTTACCGATCTGTAGTGATGATGGATGGTGTTATATGTATTGATGATGATGGATGGTGTTATATTTAGTGATGATGGATGATGTTATATGTAGTGATGATGGATGGTGTTATATGTAGTGATGATGGATGGTGTTATATGTAGTGATGATGGATGGTGTTATATGTAGTGATGATGGATGATGTTATATGTAGTGATGATGGGTGGTGTTATATGTAGTGATGATTAGACAATAAAATAATATCAGTTTAATGCTAAAAAAATATACTTTGCTGTACCGTTGTAGTGAAAAACATGGTGGAACTTACATACACCGTTAATGACGTATTGATGGAAGCAGAAGTTTTTGGGACTGAACAGTGAGACAATGTGGAGCCTCCCTGAAGGTGGCGTCCTACCGTGGCCTAGCGGATGAGTGCGATTCTGCTAGTATATATATATATATATATATATATATATATATATATATATATATATATATATATATATATATATATATTTTTATATATATATATATATATATATATATATATATATATATATATATATTTATATACATACAAAGAAAGCGAGAGAAGGAAGAGAGAGAGAGACTTTGATGAGTTTCCCAGATTACTCCCCATCATTATAGTCTTTAAGAAGGATAGACTACATGTAGGTGACCACATTGAGCCTTAAGGCAGAGCCAAGACATCAACCTCACCATGAGATTATTGCTGATATTCTATGACAGTCATATTTTCTTATATGTTACTTTACACGTAGACAGTGATGTAATTCTTTGTTTCAATGTTGATATTAATTTTATATCACTCTGTATATGCATCGGCATTCGCTTTGTAAATCCCTGTTTGTATGCCAATTCTCACTGTCTTCTTCCTCCTAATGTACGTCAATAATTAAGCATTCACTTTGCATCTCCTTGTATTTACGTCGAAAATTTCTTTGCCTTTTCTGTATATATTATGCCACTGTTCACTTTGATTTCCTCCTATTTACTATATATGTCAACACTCATTCTGAATTGCCAACTATACGAAGAAAATGACTTTGCATTTCCCTGTATGTAAGGCATCGCTTGCTTTGTTTTTCTTCCTGTGTTCGTCAACACTCGGCTAGCGTGAGAGCAGCCAGCCGCTCTTATCTCCTTTAATTCCCAACTCTGCTCCCAGCCGCGCCACACCCTTCTCTACACTGGGTGATGTTAGCTGACGTCCAAGCAGCTACCGGTGAAATGGTTCCTGGTGTAGAGAACAGTCACAAGCTTCGTGATTGTGATCCTAGATTGGTGTCTGTGGTACTGTTTCCTGGAAGTTGTCCCAAATAATGGAGATTTTGTCCCCTAACCTGGTGACTATGGTCTCTAGCATGGTGACTCATGTTGCAACTTGGAGACATGTGTTTCTTCGTGATGGTTTGATGATTGTGGTTGAATAATAATGGTATGGTTATTACCGTCCTTGGTTTAGAGGCCAAAAGCACTAATCTCAAGGCTTTGGCCTTTGTTTTAGTAATCATATTCTCTGAATCACTTCTTGGCTAGGTGATTACACTTCCTGGCTAGGTGATTACACTTCCTGGCTTGGTGATTACATTTCCTGGCTAGGTGATTACACTTCCTGGCTAGCGGATTACAGTTTTTGGCTAGGTTATTACACTTCCTAGCTAGGTGATTGCAGTTCTTGGCGAGGTGATTATACTTCCTAGCTAGGTGATTACACTTCCTGGCTAGGTGATTACACTTTCTAGCAGAGTGATTACACTTCTTGGCTAAGTGATTACATTTCCTGGCTATGTGATTACAATTCTTCCTTGGTGATTACACTTCCTGGCTAGCGGATTACAGTTTTTGGCTAGGGGATTACAGTTACTGCCTAGGTGATTACAATCTTGGCTCGGGGATTACACTTCCAGGCTAGATGATTACACTTGCTGGGTAAGTGATTACACTTAGTGGCTAGGTGATAACAGTTCTTGGCTCGATGATTACAGTTACTGTCTAAGTGATTGCACTTAATGGCTGGGTGATTACAGTTCATGACTAGTTGATAACTCTTACTGGTTTGGTGATTACAGTTCTTGGCTAGGTGATTACAGTTCATGACTAGTTGATAACTCTTACTGGTTTCGTGATTACAGTTTGGAGGTGATTACAGTTCATTGATAAGTCTTCTGGTTTGGTGGTCTTACTGGTTAGGTGATTACAGTTCATGGCTAGGTGATTACTGTAGGTTATGTATGCAAGCTACTGTGCCGAGTAGCATCCTTGTAAATAAGCTACTGTGCCGAGTAGCATCTATGTATATAATTACGTGGCAACACTGCACGTGGTATGTGGCAACATTGCCCCGAGACTGCCATATGGCAAGGCAGTCTCAGTCTAACTCTGTGGGTCGTGCGTGGCACACGCTAGTCACCACTTGTATTTCTCCTATCCGATAATAAATGGACTTCAGTGTTACCCGGTGTTTCCCTACCCGTCACTGCTTTCTTCAGGGAACACTTGGAACCTTCATGGCGCAGTGAGTAGGATCTGCCGACTTACAAGTGTGTGAACAATGCCGACGGATACATCTGCCGGCGATGTGCGCGTCGACTAGTGTGTAGTGTTGCGTTGTGTTTCGCCACGACGTGCAGTGTTGCGCCGTCACAATGCTTTTTAGTGACGGTGGCAGTGTTAGTGTCAGCGTATTAGTGTGTCTAGAGCTGAGAGTTGAGCATTGGCCTCTTTTTTGTGGTACCCATGGAGCACGCAGGCATACACCCTTCTCGTGTGACATCCGGGGAGACACTGACGGTCTTGCCTCCGCGAGCCACCACGCTCCGCTCTCTGTGACACACACACACACACACACACACGTACGCACGCACTCACGGACAGAACAGTGGACTCTATGCATTATTTCTGCGCTGTTTATGTCATATATATGTGGTTCGAGCTGATGAGGCGCCACTTTATATACTAAATAGCGAAGTTCAAGCGTACTAAGATGGGCGGTAAGAAGGGACAACGTCGAGATGGGAGACGCGACTCCCCACCACCTTCTCCTCTACCGGGCACAGATGGGTGGACGACAGAGACCAGAGACGCAGAGAGATGGAACTTCAGAGGGAGGAGACACGAAGAGAGGAGGAAAAGGCGCGCTTTGATGCAATATTGGCGACCCTGGCGCTAACCCACCCTCCCTCACTCGCGCACACCAAGGCGCCAGTATCCTCCCTCCTCCACCACACCAGCGTCCTCCAGGTACTCTTGCTACTCCAACAGCTCCCAAGGCATCTGTTCAACCCCCACCCGCCCTCTCACCAGACGTCACGTTTCAGCTTTTTCGTGAGTGGAGGCGGCGGTGGACAGATTACTCCACGATGGTGGACCTTGACAGCATGCCTCCAAACAAACAGCTCATCCAACTGCGGATGTGTTTGTCGCTGGAGACCCAGAGAGTTTTGGAGCACACTTTGCAAGTGCCTCCCGATTCTACCTCTTCAGTGACGGATGTGCTCGACCTTTTGCAGGAACACGTTAAGGGTCGGCATAACGAGGCTTTGCGTCGCCGCGCCTTCACCAGCTGCAAGTAGGCGGAGAATGAATCCTTTGACGACTTTTTTGTACGCTTGAAGAGTTTGTCGGAGGAGATCAACGTCTGCAAAGCGCACAGCCGGGAATGTGAGGAAGCCTGGATCAAGCATGGGATCTTGACAGGTATCAGGCAAGAAGAGTTGGTGCAGCGACTCATCCCCCTGGACGCTTCCTCCACAATCCAGGTGGTAGTGACTGAATGTCGGTCGTACGAGGCCACCAAGTCCGCCACCTCTGCCTTACGGGCCCCACCTGCTGTGAGAGCTATCTCACAGTTCAAGAAGGGTAAGAAGGCGGCCAACAACGTGAAGGCTGCCGCACGTTCTTCCAAACCTCCGCCTAGTGCTTCCTGTGGCAGCTGTGGAAAGCAGCATGGCCCCAAGACATGCCCGGCTGCTGACGCACTGTGTCGTGGATGTGACCGTAAGGGCCACTGGTCTAACACAGACAGGTCCCCTCCACGAGGCCACAAGTGTCAGGCCTGCGGTCGCTATGGACACTACGACAAGTGCTGCCGCCAACCCAAGCCCAAAAGTCCGAGACGAGGAGGAAAGCAGCGCACTTCCCTCGGGGTGGTTCGCACGCAGCCCCCTTCAGATGGCCCACGCAGCCCCAAGCAGCAGCTGAGTCACATCAGAAGGGTGGACTCGCCCACACGCCCCAGGGCTACCCCTTCCCCTACCATCCGCGTCGCCGTCACACACGGTAATGTGTCGAGTCACATCGAGGTGATACCGGACACCGGCGCTGATACTACGGTGATAGGCCTGAAGCACCTTTAGAAACTGGGCCTCACCAAACGTGGCCTGGGACCACCGCCGCAGCTGCAGTACTACAATGCGGACGGTTCCCAGATGCCAAACGCTGTGGGCTCTTTTCAAGCAGAGATCACTTACGGCGACAGGTCGTGTCACGGATGGATCGACATGCAGCCTACGCTCGCTACACCTTTGTTGTCGTGGGAGCACTGCAAGGAGTTAGGCGTGGTGCCCAGAGACTTTCCTGAGCAGATCCCAGCTGCTCGGTACACCGCCAGCAGGGTGCGTGAATCAACGAACGACGCGCCTGGCGCTGCCGCACAGAGCTGCCCAGAACCCGCGTCCACTCCCGCCCCGCCTCCACCCAAGTCACGGCTGCTTCCTCTTCACAGCGAGACGTCTCCTTCAGCCGCAAGGGCCTACTTCCTGAAGGAGTACTCGGATGTGCTGGTGACGAAGGAGGCCCTATGGACCGCGCCACTCAAGGCTATGGCGGGTCCGCCTATGAGGATACACCTGCGGGAAGATGCACAGCCGTTTGCCATACACACTCCCCGGTTGATCCCTCTCGCCTTCAGGGATTCAATCAAGAAGGAACTGGATTCCATGGTGGCCCAGGGTGTCATCGTACCCGTTGGTGACGACCCGTCCCCTTGGTGCCACCCTCTAGTCGCTGTGGCTAAGACTAACGGTGGAGTGCGGATTACTACCAACTTGTCTAAGCTTAACAGCCAGGTGTCCCGTCCCGCCCACCCTTCACCCACACCTTTTGCAGCTATACGGAGTGTGGACCCGAAGGTACGGCACTTCTCGACGATGGACGCCCTCTGTGGTTACTGGCAGATCCCACTGAAGAAGGAGGATCAGCCACTGACCACTTTCATCACGCCTTACGGACGCTTCCGCTACTGCCGTGGCCCTATGGGATTCGCTGCTACAGGAGACGCCTTCTGTCTCCGTGGTGACATGGCACTTCAAGGCGTGACCAACTGCGTGAAGGTAGTGGATGACGTCCTCCTCTACGACGAGGACTACCTGACTCATCTTCGCCGCATCGACGAGGTACTGACCAGGTGTAGGACGCACGGCATCACTCTGAATGCCGACAAGTTCGTCTTGGCCGCACCTGCAGTGTCTTTCTGCGGCTACCGACTCTCAAGGGATGGCATTGCTGCGGACCCGGAGAAGTTTCGCGCCATAGCGGACTTTGCAAAACCTGCCAACCTGACGTCTCCGCCGCTGCCGGGCCTCTCCGCCCCCTGATGAGCCCCAAGAGGACTTTCACGTGGACCCCTGACCACGACCTCGCCTTTCATAAGGTGAAGGAGACCCTGTCAAGTCCACCTATCCTGGCTACTTTCGACCCAGCCCTCCCCACCGTCCTCCAGACAGACGCCTCGCGCCTGTACGGGGTTGGTTACGCCCTTCTCCAGGATCATGGTGGAGGAAAGTCCCTGCTCGTACAGTGGCTCTCGCTTCTTCACCGATGCTGAGTCTCGCTACGCTACCATCGAGCTGGAGCTGCTGGCAGTGGTATGGGCCTTATCGAAGTGCAAATTTTACTTGATTGGCCTACAGCACTTCGACCTCATCACAGACCACAGGCCTTTGGTCCCCATTCTTAATCACTATTCGCTGGACGCCATCGAGAATCCCCGCCTCCAGGGCCTGAAGGAGAAGATTTTGGCCTTCGTCTTCACCGCGGCTTGGTGCGCAGGTAAGGAGTTGTGCATTCCGGATGCCCTCTCCTGCTCCCCAGTCAGCCGCCCTACACCTGAAGACGAGATGCTCAGGACCGAGGCCGGTTTCTCCATCAGCAACATCGTCACTTTGCAGGCCGTACAGTCCCTCGCCAGCACCCAGGCCTCAGTGTCGCCACCCGACAGCGATCTGGCCCTTGAGGAACTACGGACCGCGGCACGCGACGACCCCTCCTACACTCAGCTCTTGGAGAGTGTGAGGACTGGGTTCCCTCACGACCGTTTTGACCTCCAGAACGCCCTACGCCCGTATTGGAAGATACTTGAGGACCTCTACGCAGATGGGGACCTCGTCCTGTACTGTGCCCGTGTGGTCGTCCCTGCAGCACTCCGTCGTCGCGTTCTGGCCTGCTTACACGACAGCCATCGTGGAGCAGAGGCCACCAAGCGCCGCGCAAGGCAGGCTGTGTACTGGCCCGGCATTGACGCGGATATCGTCAATACGGTCCGTTCCTGTGAGCCGTGCCAGATCATGCAGCCCAGTCAACAGCAGGAGCCCCTCTTGTGCGACGACGAACCCACCAGGCCCTTCGAGTCCGTGTTGGCTGATTTCTTCAGCACAGCTGGGAAACATTTCCTAGTTGTCGCCGACCGACTCTCTGGCTGGCCTGTGGTGGTAATCTGTGGCTCGGACACGACGTCCGCGGCCACCATTCGCCACTTCCGGCACCTCTTTCGTGACCTGGGCGTCCCCGTACGTCTGCGGACGGACGGTGGGCCACAGTTCACCAGCCGGGACTTCACAGGATTCCTGGAGCGTTGGGGAGTCCGCCACATCGTGTCAACACCCCACTACCCACAGTCAAACGGCCATGCTGAGGCTGCGGTTAAGACAGTCAAGCACCTCATCCTCAAGGTGGCCCCTTCAGGCAACATAGACTGTGAGGCGTTTGACAAAGGACTCCTGGAGTTACGTAATACTCCCACCCACACAGGGCGCTCCCCTGCCCAGATCCTGTATGGTCACCCTCTCCGCTCTTGCGTTCCTTCACACGCCAAGGCCTTCGCGAAGGAGTGGCAGACCAGAGCCGAGAGCTGCGACCGCCGCGCCGCTACACGTGCCCAGGACGCCAAGGCTCGGTATGAGGACCGTGCCCGCCCTCTTCAGCCACTGGAGATTGGTGCCCTTGTTCGCGTCCAGGACCCGACGACGACACGTTGGGACAAGGTGGGAATAGTAATGGGCGTCGGCCGGTCGCGGGACTACAAGGTCAGGATGCCGAGCGGCCGTGTCTGGTGGAGGAACCGCCGCTTCTTCCGGCCAGTCCCACCCCCTGCTGCTGGCCCCGTGACCGAGGACGAGTCCCCTACACCTCACGAGGATCCGCCCCACATTGCACCTCGACGCTCGGAGCGACTTAGGACTAAGAGGTCCGCTCAAGACAAAGACTATGAGCGTGAGGGGGGGAGGGAGATGTAGGTTATGTATGTAAGCTACTATGCCGAGTAGCAACCCTGTAAATAAGCTACTGTGCCGAGTAGCATCTATGTATATAATTACGTGGCAACACTGCACGTGTTATGTGGCAACATTGCCCCGAGGCTGCCATATGGCAAGGCAGTCTCAGTCTGACTCCGATAATATATGGACTTCAGTGTTACCCATCACTGCTTTCTTCAGGGAACACTTGGAACCTTCAATTACAGTTCATGGCTAGGTGATAACTCTTACTGGTTTGGTGATTACAGTTCTTGGCTAGGTGATTACAGTTCTTGGCTAGGTGATTACAGTTCATGGCTAGGTGATTACACTTACTGGGCTTAGTAATACACTTCCTGGCTTTGTGATTACAGTTCTTGGTTTGGTGATTAGTTATCGGCTTGGTGATTACACTTCCTGGCTAGGTGATTACACCTTCTGACTAGGTGATTGCAGTTCTTGGCTTGGTGATTACACTTCCTGGCTAGGTAATTAAACTTATAATTCCTGGCTAGGGGATTACAGTTCTTGGATAGGTGATTACACTTCATGGATAGGTGATTACACTTCCTGGCTAGGTTATTACACTTCCTGGCTAGGTGATTACACTTCCTGGCTAGGTGATTACACTTCTGGCTAGGTGATTATAGTTCTTGGCAAGGTGATTACACTTCCTGGCAAAGTGATTACACTTTCTGGTTATGTGATTATGTAGGCCTGTGGCTTGTAGGCCTGTGAGGAGTGCGACTTTTTAGTATACAGTCTCACTAAATATTTATTTGCTTGCAGTTATTTAGAGTCCCGTTGATATCAGTAGGGTGCCTGAGACCGTCGATAATTATGGTACAACTGGACCTTTCACTTCTTCCACAAAAGGGGGATAAATTATACACAAGACTGGTGCATATGTACAGTGTGATATTTACAAGTGTAAATACTGCACAGTTAATTAGACTGGCCCCGTGATCTATTACTGGGAGCGTTCTCGGTGTGGGTCGCGCTGTAATTGAGGCGGCTCTGTGTTAGGCAAGCCCGAACTGTGGTGGTCAAGGTGTAGATCTTTACTCAAAGGGGTCCAGTTCAAGGCTAACTCAGGGGCTTGGTTTTGTCACGCTCGTAGAGAGTAATTCCTGCACTCGCCACCAGAGCGATCTATGAGTCAAGCTTCTAGAAGGTTCTCGAAGGAGGAAATAGTCATCTCCGTGGAATGTCATGCAAAACTATAGTCAGCGGTGTTTACACAACGTGTATAAATAACCGGCTGGTAAATGATCCCTTTGGCCCATGAATCACTCTTAACTGGCGGTGCCATTAACTATATATTACTTAACTAACTATCTAACATACTTGACGCATTGCAAGTGTGAAGCCAAGTATCCAATTACCACAAATGAGCAATCTATTCAGTGTTTAAAGAAATACCTACCACTGAGAGAGAGAGAGTTGCATCATACTGCGACACTCGGGCGAGACAAAATATCCGCGGGATGTTTAATACAGCTATAACCTATGAACAACCTTTACCCTCTACAGGTCATTGAATAATGGGATGCTCATAATTATACATCCATTTTTGTAAGTTATTAATTACTTACTTTAAATTACACAGTATGTAAATTATGCTGGTTACAATTACACTTCCTGGCTAATTGATTACACTTCCTGGCTAGGGGATTACAGTTCTTGGCTAGGTGATAATATTTCCTGACTATGTGATTACTCTTCCTGGGTAGGTGAATACAGTTCCTGGCGAGGGGATTACACTCCCTAGCACAGTGATTACAGTTCTTTGCTAGATGATTACACTTCTTGGCTAGGTGATTACACTTCCTGTCTAGGTGATTACACTTCATGGCAAAGTGATTACACTTCCTGGCTAGGTGATTAAACTTTCTGGCTAGAGAAATACAGTTCTTGGCTAAGTGATTGCACTTCCTGGCTGGACAATTACAGTTCTTGGCCTAAGTAGTTGCACTTACTGGCTAAGTGATACAGTTTTTGACTAAGTGATTACACTTCCTGGCAAAGTGATTACCCTTCCTGGCTAGGTGATTACACTTTCTGGCTAGGTGATTACACTTTCTGGCAAGGGAAATACAGTTCTTGGTTAGGTGATTACACTTCCTGGCTAGGCGATTACAGTTCTTCGCCTTGGTGATTACACTTGCTGGCTAGGCGATACAGTTTTGGGCTAGGTGATTACAGTTACTGGCTAAGTCATTACACTTTCGGACTCGGTGATTACAGTTCTTGGCTAGGTGATTACAGTTCTTGCCTCTATAATTGTGGACTTTAGTAGTGGCCTAATGATTGTGGTTCCTCTTTTAGTCCTGTGGTCCCTCGTTTGGTGAATATAGTCAATGGCTTAATGACTGTGGCCCTTTATGGCACCGACTCCGTCAGTTCTCAGTTGTATCCCACTTGCCAGTTTTTGGGTATTTGCTTCTCACATTGCTTTCGTCAGCCTTCTTTATTGTCGGAGAAAAATTGGGTCACTATCAAATTATTCAGGCTTGACTTGCGTGTTTGTTTCTTGCAAGTTCCTATTTTGTCTTTTCGCTCGACGTTTAGTCTTGGGAGTAATGGATTTTTTCTTGTTGGAGTTGCAAGACTTACTGTACAATATAACTGAGTTTCCTGTTATTTTGTTATCAGTGAATTATTTGTGTTACTCAGTCTTATTGTAAACATCGGCTCACAGAAGCTCCCAGGATTCTGAGTACACAAAATTACTTACTTTCGATAAGATCTTAAAATCACGAAAAGCCTATGGGTTCAGAACCCTATCTAAAAACAACAGAATATTTCGACAGATTGCAACATTAAAAGGTATCGTTTGGAAACATGAAAATATTTGTCAGGTTAAAGTTAATCCTCCAAACACAGCATAAACCGATTATTTATATGTGTAACCTACACATTTTTTTTTCGAGAGCATCGCATTGTTAAAAAAGTTAAAAGCCTATGTTTCATATTATCGAGAGAAGTCCAT
Source organism: Homarus americanus (assembly GCF_018991925.1). Lineage (NCBI taxonomy): Eukaryota > Metazoa > Arthropoda > Malacostraca > Decapoda > Nephropidae > Homarus > Homarus americanus. The sequence goes on from NW_024714800.1 coordinate 222,035, forward strand.
AAAAAAGAATTATTTGTACAGTATCTCAAAAAATTATCTGTCCACACTCCGTATGAAACATTAATGAGACCTTGGATGATAAAAAATGGGATATGTGCATTTCTGCCCTTTGTAGTATACCATAAGTAATGCAATCTGTATTTATTTCGTCGTAATTAATATGATGTTCGGTTACCAAATGTAATAGGACCAGTTTGCCATAGAGCCACGCATATCAACCCTCCCGGGACATCACAAGTTGCATGTAGCATTCCCCATCCTGGCAGATACTATTTTTGAGATATTGTACATCCCGACGGAGATTCGACTTTATCATTCACATAATCGAACACTTGTTGACGTGTCTCTAAGTATTCCACCTAAAGAACCAACAGAAAAAAATATTCACATGTAACAGGAATATTCTCCGCTTGAGGAATACTAAAGTCAAGGCCGATATACACTAAACGTCACTGATCCACAAAACTACTCCACATGACCGCTTATAGCTATCACTTCGGCCTACCTGCTTCGTTGGGATGAGATCACTCTTGTTTTAAAGTACTAATATGTTGTAAATATGAAAATTAACATTAATTTAAAGTTTATCGTTTAGAACTCACCCAAAACATTTATTTATTTATTTATTTTTAATATTGAGAATTAATTCTTCACCATCGTCCTCGCTTCACTCACGACCCAATGAACGATTAATAATATCCCAGAGTCCCTAGCTATAATAAGATTTCGTGTGTGTGTGTGTGTGTGTGAAAGCCTTTATGATAGTGTAGCATACTATTTCTCCCAATCATCAAAAGCTTACGTATTCAAGATTGGTTGGTAGCCCATCACACTATAATAGTCATCAAATATAAAACCTCTCGCCTTTTAATCCACAGGTATGTGAGGGTGTGTTAGAAACAATTACTAGTGAGGATATGATCGCATTATTTAATAACGAAACTGATACCGGCTTAGTTGAGGATGAGCTAAGTACCTACCCTGTGGAGAGGATGAAACTGGTAGATCAACAAAACAAGGACCCAGAATTAAGTAAGATGGCTGAGTTAGCTCTAACAGAACAGGAAGTATCAGATGTCCCCACGGGGTATTATAAGAAGAGTGGCGTATTAATGCGTAACTGGAAACCACCAGAGGTCTCTGCTGAGGATGGTTGGTGCACTGTGCGGCTCGTGAAGTGTGCAGCATGCGACATGAGTATGAGGCAGTGTGTGTTGTTACTAGCGCTCCTGACGCTGGCTGTGGCACAACATGGGGTAGGACCTGTGCTGATTAGTGCAAATATCGGTATCGGACCATGACCACAGGCTGGCTGCTGCTTCAACGACACTGTGGTGGATCACGGCCAGGTGGTGTTTAATCTACCCAGCAAATGTGTGTAACAACAGCAAAATCCTCCCTCAGTTCCTGGTTGACCCCGGCACAAACCACTGTTGTGAGTTTAACGGGTTGCTGTATAGTGAGGGAGCAGAGTTGTCTGGTTACTGTTGTAGTATCTTACATGATTTAATGGGTGACTGAGAAGCCACATGCTGACTCTTACTCAGGTGGTTTATTGTTGTTGTTGTCTTACCACGTGCCTAACACATTCGTGATTACACAGGCCTAAGCACATTCTAACTTTGGTAAGAAGTAAAGTAATATATAATGTATATATAATCAATAAAGGCAGCATATAAACATACACATATATAACAACTGTGTAGTGATGCAGTGTACCAGGAAGGAGTGGCTGCCCAGAGGTAACATAGACGACTGCTGTAAACACTGCTGTATACATGACAACCCCCAATTTTGTTATGAGCTTTTGTTCCTGAGCTGGACACCTTTCCAGGAACCGGACAGTAACCGAACCCCACAGACTCGAACGTTTTGTTTACTTACATTTCACCCCATGTTTAGCCTATTGCTGCTCAGGTACTCCAACAACCAGCAATAAAAAATATTAAACAATCGCCATACCTTATACAACAGTTAAATAAATATAAAACAATACCCTAACAATCACTCTAATCCTACCACATAGATATGTACATAAATATTACAAACCCACATTACATTCTAAGCCAGAGTAACACAATTTGCTATCAAACACAACTGGCTCCGCCGATCACCAACCAGCGACCACCAGCTCTGCACCCTCGTGCCGTCCTGGAATGCTCTGCCCTCTCTCATGCACCGCTTCGTTACAATTCCGTTCGAGATCTCAACAACACAGAAACGGAGCTCCGGAGAGCCTAACCATGAGCCCAAGCTATGGGCCATCCTTTTCATCCATGATCCATGACTCAAGGTCCGGAACATCGAGTCGGGAGATCGAGTAACGGGGGTGGGGCAGTGGTGGTGCGTCAGCCAAGCACGGGTCGATGGTCAGGTACCAGTCGGGTCCTCAAGCATATTCTATATCAAGCATCGTAATGCCTCCCTCCTTAAAAAAAAAAAGGTGTTATTAGACACCTTTTTTTTAACAATAGATGGGTTCAATATAGAATCTGCACATATGACTGTTTTGTACAAACAATATAACTGATAAAATAAATCACCATAAAACATAATTACCAAAAATCCTTTACCAACACTCTAATGTGTGAATAAGATTATAATAGTAAACTTCTAAAACAAATTGTGAAATCTGGAGGTTGCAACATACACCAAAATTGCCAACTTTACTCTAATTCTGCAATATTAAGTTGAAAAATGCCGAAACAATCAATCTCAGCCTCTGGACAAAGTATCTGCCAATACATTTTCTTTACCTTTGATGTGGTGGATATCAAGATTATATCTTTGCATCTCCAGACTCCACCTTAAGATTTTTTAATTATTATTACTCATTCGCTCAAGAAAAGTTAATGGATTATGATCAGTGAACACCTTTACAGGGTGTTTAGTAGGAAATATATATAAATCTCAAAGTGCCTTCGTGCCATGACGAGCCCTAGTGTTTCCTTTACGAAAGTTGAATAATTTTTTAGGTGTTTATCAAATTTTTTCGAGAATAAATATACAGGATGATCTACACCATTTTCATCAGCCTGACACAACACAGCACCTGCTCCTATGTCACTCGCATCTACATACAATATAAAAAGATCATCAAAATTTTGGGAAACGAGAATGGAGGAGGATACTAGTATGGCTTTAATTGCGTTGAAGGCATTCTTGGATGAATGTGTAATTTAAATTTTTAATTTTTCTTTAGAATTTCCGTCAACGGGGCAACTACCTCCGAGAAATTCTTACAGAATCTACGGTAATACCTGGCCATCCCTAAAAAGCTCCTTAAATCTCGCTTCGTTTTTGAAGCAGGAAAATTATCAATAGCATCAATAGTTCCACTCAAAGGTTTTATCTGTCCTTGCCAAACATTGTATCCCACATATGTTACTCTTGCCTGAGCAAACTCACTCTTTGCTAGGTTTACAGTCAAGTTAGCCGTGGTCAGTCTATCAAACAGTACCTGGAGTCTCTCCAGATGACCCATCCAACTACATCATCAAGATAAGCTTTGCAACCCTCTAACCCCGATATTATACCATTGATTAGTTTTTGGAAATTAGCAGGAGCCGTTTTTAAGCCAAATGGCAAATGCAATACTCAAAAAGACCATCTGGGGTTACAAAAAAAGATATTTGCTTGGCTCGCTCTGTGAGAGGTATCTGCCTTACCAAACCTAACTTAACCTAACCTTTTAATATGTCAATCTTTGTTGCATAATTAGCATTGCCAACATGATCAATGCAGTCATCTATCCTGGGAATAAGATAAGAATCATTGTTGGTTTATGTATTCACTCGTCTAAAATCTGTGCAGAATCTCATGGTACCAACTGTTTTTGGCACCAGTATACAAGGGAAGCTCCTTTCACCCATGCTGGGCTCGATGATACCATTTTGCCACATATAAATTCTCTCTTTCCTAAGCTGATCTTGTTATAAAGGATTAGCTCTGTGTGGATGTTGCTTTATAGGAAATTTTTCACCAATATCAATATCATGATGGATAAGGCTAGTCTTACTTGGAACATCAGAAATTAAGTGAGAATATTCATTCAGTAAGTTTGCCAATTGATGCATCATAGGCAAAGACAAGTGATCGTGGGCCCTTCGTGCCCGGTGGCGAGTCCGGTGGTACAGTTTACCTAGGCTTGAAAGTTCGAACGCTCGTGCTTGGCTAGCGCGCAACTGCCGTCCTGTTGACAGCATACAGCAACATCGTTTTCCAAATGGTTGTTATAATCATGGTCGTGGTTGTTATAATCATGGTCGTGGTTGTTATAATCATGGTCATGGTTGTTATAATCATGGTCGTGGTTGTTATAATCATGCTCGTGGTTGTTATAATCATAGTCGTGGTAGCTAGAATCTTGGTCGTGGTTGTTATAATCATAGTAGTGGTTGTTATAATCATGATCCGGGTTATTATAATTATGGTCGTGATTGCTATGATCATGGTCGTGGTTGTTATAATCATGGTCGTGGTTGTTATAATCATGGTCGTGGTTGTTATAATCATAGTCGTGGTTGTTATAATCATGGTCGTGGATGTTATAATCATGGTCGTGGTTGTTATAATCATAGTCGTGGTTGTTATAATCATGGTCGTTGTTGTTATAATCATGGTCGTGGTTGTGATAATCATGGTCGTGGTTATGATCTTGCTCGTGGTTGTTATGATCATAGTCGTAGGTGTTATAATCATGGTCGTGGGTGATATAATCATAGTCGTGGCTGTTATAATAATGGTCGTGGTTGTTATAATCATGGTCGTGGTTGTTATAATCATGGTCGTGGTTATGATCATCTGGTCGTGGTTGTTATAATCATGGTCGTGGCTGTTATAATCATGGTCGTGGTTGTTATAATCATGGTCGTGGTTGTTATAATCATAGTCGTGGGTGTTATAATCATAGTCGTGGTTGTTATAATCATGGTCGTGGGTGTTATAATAATCATGTCTGAGTTTGTTATAATCATAGTCGTGGTTGTTATAATCATGTTCATCGTGGTTGTTATAATCATGGTCGTGGTTGATATAATCATGCTCGTGGTTGTTATGATCATAGTCGTGATTATGATCATAGTCGTAGTTATGATCATAGTCGTGGTAGTTAGTTATAATCATGATCGTGGTTGTTATAATCTAGGTCGTCGTTGTTATAATTATGGTCGTGGTTGTTATAATCATGGTTGTGGTTGTTATAATCATGGTTGTGGTTGTTATAATCATGGTCGTGGTTATGATCATAGTCGTGGTAGTTATAATCATGGTCGTGGCATGGTCGTAGTTGTTATAATCATGGTCGTGGTTGTTATAATCATGGTTGTGGTTGCTATAATCATGGCCGAATTTGTTATAATCATGGTCGTGGTTGTTATAATCATGGTCCTGGTTGTTATAATCATGGTCTTGGTTTGTTATAATCATAGTCGTGGTTGTTATGATCGTAGTCGTGGTTGTTATAATCATGGTCGTGGTTGTTATACTCATGGTCGTGGTTGTTATAATCATGGTCGTGGTTGTTATAATCATGGTCGTGGTTGTTATAATCATGGTTGTGATTGTTACAATAAGGGTCGTACCTGAGACTAACACAGGTAGAATAAACCCCACACCTTATCTTTAATATCAATAAACCCAGATTTACCTCACCTAATCAACAGGATTAGAGACCATTAGGATTGTACCACCAATACCGATGCATTTCACTCTGGATTAATAACAAAACAATTAATCACATTTCCAATCGCTAATGTCTTATGGATATCTTATCAAGTTGTGAGTCTTACATGTCTATATAATTATGTTTTATTCTTACAAATATTTATAGTTCGTTGTGTATTGTATTGTATGGTATGGTATTTTATGGTATTGTACAATATGGTATTGTACTGTATTGTATCCGGCTGACAGCGTACAGCGAATGAGAGGGCGGCAAGTCCATAGACTTGCATGGTTAATTAGGGTGCGCCAAGTCCGTAAACTTGCATCTTTTTCTATTGTAAATAAATGGTTAATTAATGCCTTCCTAAAGAAACCATCGACATGGGACCAGGTTTGTTCCACTCTACAAATTTTTGGTGATTTTTCCACCAAGTTTGATGAAAAACGATTGTGCCGTTTCGGCTGCCCAGAACAGACAGACAGACAGACAGACAGACGGACAGCTATTCCTATAGTATATTAGGTAAATTACCAATTTTCGCTGTTAGATCCCATAATATATCAGAATTGGTCAATTTAAATTGTGGCACATTAACTAAAGGATCCCCCTCCTTCCCATCACATTTCTCAGCAATAACTGCAGTATTATTTGCCCTGACCTCTGTATTGTCACCATCCCAAACGGTTTCAGGCGACTCAACAGTACGTTCAAAATATGGTCTTATTTGGTTCACATGACATAACAGAGTATGCTTACGTTTCCTCTGTGTTCATTTAACCTTTTCTTGACAACACAGGGGCCAAAGTACCGCGCCCTTAGTGACTGTCCAGGGACGGGTAAGAAGACCAGTACCTTATCACCTGGTGAAACGATCTATATATTTAGTTGTTTTATCATGCCATGACTCCATATGTTCCTGAGCTGGACACCTTACCAGGAACCGGGCGGTAACCGACCCCCACTGACTCAAACGTTTTGTTTACTTACATTTCACCTCATGTGTAGCCTATTGCTACTGCACTAATCAGTCTTACTCGGGTATTCTACATCACTATAGAAGAGGAGTAGAAAATGCAATGTTGGAATGCACAATATATTGACAAGAAACACAACAACCAGCAAGAAGTAAACATTAACAATCGCCACACTCATACAACAGTTACATAAATAGAAAAAAATACCATAATAATTACGCTAATCCTACCACATAGAAATGTACATAAATATTATAAACTTAAACTACATTCAAAGCCAGAGTAACACAATTTTCTCTCAACCACAACCCGCTCAGCCGACCAAGACCACCCACCAGTGACCACCAACTCCATACCCTCGTGCCGTCCCAGAATGCTCTGCCCTCCTCCCTCGTGCACCGCTACCTGACCTAGTTCAGACACTACCTGACCTAGCTTGGAGAAGGACGTGCCCCTAAGTGCTCGTGTTAGTGACCATAGGAAATGGCCGCCGTGGATCGTTGTGTTGTGGGGGAAGAGGACGGGTGTGGATAAGGAAAGACGACCGCCTGGCCACTCCGTTAAGTCAGCTGTAGTTGAAGAGAGAGATAGACATTTTAAAATGGGAGAACGAAGCCCTCAGGACTGATATTTTTCAGGTAGGTGTCCTACCTAGCAGGACACCTGCAAAGGAGGAGCAGGCAAGGAGAGTGGTTGTTTCCAAGGGGACTAGGGTCAGACTCAGGAAAGCTGACCAGGGTGGTGAGTGCAGTAACCCCTACCAAGTGTTGCAGGAAACTGGCGAGGAAGAGAAGAGGCAGGTCAGTGTGGTACCAGGAGAGAAAAGGCCAGTTGTTCAAACCCTGCCCAGTGATAAGGTCGTGGTAGTTGGGGACAGCCAGGAGAGGTTCTTAGATAGAACTTTTTGTGCAAGAGGTAGGAAACGTAGGACTAGGGTATTTTTTCCTGGGACTGGGATAGGTCATTTTGCTGAGTGGATAGATCGGGTTTTGTAAGGGGAAAGTACCAAGCCAGTAGTGTGTATTATTGTAGGAGGTAACGACACAGGAAAGGTTAGGAGTGAGAAACTTTTCTGGAGGTATAGGGAGGCTCTGTGAAGGTTAGAGATAGGGGAGGGATCCCGATAGTATGTGGTGTCTTGCCTAGAAGAGGAGTTGGTGGTGAATGGTTGTCCAGGGCAATTGCTATAAATTGTCGACTAAAAAAACATTGTGCAAGCAATGGTTGGGCATTCCCTGATAACTGGCAACCATTCTATGGCAACGACTACCTGTAAAGTCATGACGGAATACACTTGTCTCGAGCGGGGATAAAAACGTTGTTTGCATCCCTGGAGCGTGAAATTGTCACTCCAAAGGGGGGGGGGGTTCGCCAGTAGAGAGAGATCGGGGTAAGTGGGAGTCAAGAAACAAGCAGGTCCTGGGGGAGTAAAATTAGTTGCTCAGGACAAGGGGTAAGACAGGACCAGGGAAGGGTAGGTTTAAATGTATACTATACAAACAGTAGGAGCGTTAGAAATAAAATAGACTTGCTGAGAGCGGTTGTGTGTACCGAGAATGTAGACGTCATAGCAATCACCGAAACTTGGATGAATCTGGCGAGCCAAATTGTTTTATCAGAGTACCATATAGAAGGGTACAACCTTTTTCACAAGGAGAGGGAAGGTAGGAAGGGGGCCTCGGTCGCACTCTTCGTCAAGGATACATTAAAATGTTGTATTAATAATTCAATAAAGGGTGAAATAGGAACCGAGTCTGTATGCGTAGAAATTGCAGAAAGAAGAGAAAAACTAATTATGGGAGTGATTTACAGGCCCCCAAGTCTTGGGAAAGAAGCAGCTCAGCCCATATGGCAGGAAATGAGTAGGGCAGCAAAATATAACAACCTGTGCATTATGGGGGATTTTAACTTCAGAAATATTGACTGGGACAACTTTGCAGGTGACTATGAATCTAAAGGCTTCCTAGACGCTGTACAGGGCAATTTTTTAAAACAACTAATAACAGAACCTATTAGAGGTGACAATAAATTTGACCTAGTATAAACAAATAAAGAAAATATTATCAAAGGTATCACAATAGGGGAAGAAGTAGGGAACAGTGATCACAGAGAAATCAGGTTCACCCTAATTTGGGAAACGAAAAAAATGACAACATGGTCAGAGTCCCAAACTTTAGCTCGGTGGATTATGAGGGAAGCATGTTACGGGTGTTGGTGGAGAAATACAGTCATGACTCCTGAAACATAGAAAGAGTAATGGAAAAACAGCGGAGCACCAGCCTGCCTGAATAGTCTTGAGTGATTTTCTCAGTTTCCTTGAATGCCTGCCACTTGGCATGTTAGTAGTTATAGTATTTTGTGGGTCATCCCAGACAGGCTATGAGTGATCCATTTTCTTGTGTAGTATGACTAAATCGGGATTTCTATTCCTCAGTGATTGCTATAATATTGTCGGATGCATTTAAGGCATTTTCATCGGTGCAAGTAATATTTTATTAATGTTTTATGTACCACTAAGTGATGAATGATGTACGAAGGAATGTATATTTATATATATATATATATATATATATATATATATATATATATATATATATATATATATATATATATATAGTCAAGATGTTCGTGTTTTCTCTGGTTCTCCTCTTCGTGTTATATATATATATATATATATATATATATATATATATATATATATATATATATATATATATATATATATATATATATATATATATATGTATATATATATGTATATATATATATATATATATATATATGTATATATATACATATATATGTATACATACACATATACATACATACATATATATATATATATATATATATATATATATATATATATATATATATATATATATATATATATATATATATATATATATATATATATATATATATATATATATATATATATATATGTTTATTTGTTTGTCAGTACGTATGTACAGTATGTCTATACAAATATATTATTACGTGAATATGCATGAGCGTGCGTGGGCATACACGCTGGCAACGCCTGGTGGCGGCTAGCTCTGTGTGACCGGGCAATAAAGCCCTACAAAATATAAAAACGATATTGAAGCATGCAAGATATGTTCCAGTGTTCTTGCTCCAATATTGTTTGGAATTTTGACGTGAAATTAAAGGATGATAATATACCCCAATATTGTTTTCTCCATATTACCGAACGGTTTGACTTTGACCAATAGTGATACTAATGAAAAAAAGACCTCAAAACATATACAGGTACATCATTTCCCAATTATTAAACTTGCATCACTTATTGATAAACACACGGTAAATAACAAAATTCTGGAATCAGTGTGTTACACATCCATTTATTTACAGTAACAGATCTTCATAGTCATCAGACAGCATCCAGAAAGCCAGCCCTCATCATGGGATATTTAAATAGCAAGACAAAAGACTGCGTGAACCTTACCAAAACTCATTCCTCACACAACAGGTGTCAGAACCTAAATTTAGTCTTGATGACAGAGGAGGCTATGGTGGACGAGGTCAACGTCGGGGAGAATAAACTTCCTACCAGCGACCAGTACATTCTACTGTAAGATGGAATACAATTTTTGATAGTCGAGAGAAATTAGTTGAGGAGATTTACAGTCTGACTACAGAATCAGACATAGATGAATCAATGCAAAATTCATGGAAATCCTTGTGTTAACAGTACAGGAATGTATACCCAAGAAAAGAGAGAAAAGCGGGAATAAGTCCAGGTCAATTAATCATAGTCCCAGGAAAGCCTGTAATAGAAAAAAAAAACATTTGGAAGTAATACCGCTGCACAGGGCATCTTGCAGATTTTGTAGTATACAAAAGAACCATAATGTGACTAATCAGAAAATTAAATCAGCCAAACGGCATTTCGAGATGAAACTAGTCCAAAATATTAGGGAAGATACTGACGCCCATATTATTAAACAACATCTTCCCTTGAAGAGGGTCGTCGTGTTTTATCCTGTGTTTTAAACTAAATGAGACCTGAGGGACACCGCAGTACTGTCCTTGACGGGGTGGAACTAATTCCAATAAAATTAATTTATAATATTGGAATTAGTTAATTTTACCGCCACACCACCCCGTTAAGTACTGTACTGCGGAATCCCTCAGGACTCTAATTCCAATAAAATTAATTTATAATATTGGAATTAGTTAATTTTACCGCCACACCACCCCGTTAAGTACTGTACTGCGGAATCCCTCAGGACTCATTTAGTTCCTAATGATAACACAGGATAACCTTTTACATTAATATGGTCGTCGAGATCATTCTGTGCATTACTTGTGCATGATCAAAAATTGTGTTTCAGTGAGAGTCAGCACATCAACAGGACATAACAGATGTGAGAATAGGAAAATTATATATATATATATATATATATATATATATATATATATATATATATATATATATATATATATATATATATATATATATATATATATATATATATATATATATATATATATATATATATATATATATATATATATATATATATATATATATACAAGGAAGAGAAAACACGCGCACCTACAGTGACACTTGCATATATATATATATATATATATATATATATATATATATGTATATATATATATATATAATATATATATATATATATATATATATATATATATATATATATATATATATATATATATATATATATATATATATATATATATATATATATATATATATATATATATATATATATATATATATATATATATATATATATATATATATATATATATATATATATATATATATATATATATATAAGAACATAAGAACATTAGAAAATAGGGAGTCTGCAATAGGCCGGTTGGCCTGTGCATGGCAGCTCCTGTCGAGAGTTACAACCACTCTCTATCATCCATGAATCTATCTAGCCTCATTTTGAAACTTTCCAGAGATCCCGCACTTACTACAAAGTTGCTAAGCTTGTTCCACTCGTCCACCACCCTATTTTGAACCAGTTTCTTCCTATCTCCTTCCTAAACCTAAACTTATCCAACTTGAATCCGTTGCTCCGAGTCCTATCCTGCTCGGATATTATAAGAACTTTATCTATATCCCCTTTATTGATTCCTTTCACCCACTTAAATACTTCTATCATATCTCCCCGCACTCTTCGACTTTCTAGGGAATGCAAGTTAAGTTTCTTTAACCTATCCTGATATGGAAGGTTTCTAAGTCCCGGAATCATTTTTGTCATTCTTCGCTGCACCGACTCTAGTGAATTTATATCCATTCTATAATAGGGGCACCAGAACTGAACCGCATAATCGAGGTGGGGCCTGACTAGAGCAAGATATAGTTGCAATAAGACCTCTGCACTCTTGTCACTTACACTTCTAGATATAAAACCCTAAATATATATATATATATATATATATATATATATATATATATATATATATATATATATATATATATATATATATATATATATATATATATATATACATGCAAGTAAATCACTGTAGGTGCCCGTGATCTAGGTATATGCTGATAAGCACAAGGAAAGAAGAAAACACGAAGTTCCCAAGCGCTTTCGTGTAATTCACATCTTCAGGGGTGAGTACAGACTAAAGAGAAGTACAAAACAAGGTGTATATATACAGAGGAGGGTGAGACCAGGTCCACAGTGGTCAGGTATTAGGTAATGACCCTACTAATCTTTCAATAGCACCGCAATGGTCGGTAGTCAGGTCAGAGGGTAAGGTGACCCAACCTTCTCACCTGGTTACAAGTCTTCTTAATTACAAAATTGTCCAGTTTGTACATGCCATTACTCAAATTCATGTTGAATGCTTCGGTATGTTTAATGAGACTAGATTCTATGATGTTCCTACTATCAATTGAATTACAAGGTAATATTGAGGAGGCATTATCCCAGTCAATGCAATGCTTGTTATCCCTCAAATGAACAAACAGAGCATTGGATTCCTGGCCTGTGCTAACACTATATTTATGCTGTTTAAGTCTAGTTACAAGATCTTTACCTGTCTGGCCTAAGTAAAACATATTACATTCCTTGCAAGGAACTTTATAAATGCAACCAATTGTGTTGTTGGGGGAGTTCTTGATTAACATTTGTTTAACAGTGCATGAGTGTTTAAATTTCCACATTCTGACCTCACTAGGGGAAAGGTCACGGCAGGGTTAGCTCCCGAGGGATAATTATCAGATATGGCCAGTGCTATGTGCGGTCTTGGTTGTGTGACTTTGTTGACCAAACTGGAGTGGTCCATGGAAGAATTGGCGAGGGCCAAGGAAGAAATTGAGAGGGCCACGATGGAGAACCTGAAATTAAAGGAAGAGCTGGCGAGGTTATAAGGGGAGGCTGGACAGGGAAAGCCAGTGTCTGACGAAAACTCATGCGAGTGGAAAGTTATGAGGAGTGGGAGGACCAAGCTGGTGGTGAAGAAGTACACCAATGATACGACAACAACGACAACAACAGCTAAGTGTACCAACTCGTTCAGTCCCTTGATAGACGAATTGGACGTTAGTACAGTCAGGGAAAGGGATGATAAGGAAGGTATAAAAACTTAAATTGTTGGTGACTCACAGGTAAGGTACTTGGACAGGGCCTTTTGTGGTAAAAACAAAAATAGGATGAGGGTGTGTTTGCCAGGAGCTGGGGTGGGGGATATAATTGACAGGATGGACAATATCTTGTCTGGTAATGGGAACAAACCCATTATCTGCCTCAGTGCAGGAGGCAATGATATTGGCCGGTGTAGGAGCGAGGAGCTTCTTGATAAGTTCAAGGCAGCTATAGATCGTATTAGGTCTAAGGGAGGGATCCCTATCATATGCTGTGTCCTGCCTAGAAGGAGAGTTGGCAGTGAATGGTTGTCAAGGGCAGTTGGTGTCAACGACCGTCTTGACAGATATTGCAAGTCAATATCGGTCCCATTCATTGACAACTGGGACAACTTCTACGGCAGAAGGGGCCTTTATGCTAGGGATCGGGTGCACCTGTCTCGGGATGGGGTAGCAACCCTGGCTGGGTCTCTTGAGGGGGTAGTTCAAAGGATATCAAAGTCTTTAAACTGCTAGGGGAACATATGGGCACGGGGGTGGGGGAAACTGCAGTGGGAGCGGGTAAACAAAGTAAAAGATTACAGGGAAATAGTGTTAGGAATGATGACAAAACTAAATTAAACAGGGAGTTTAAAACTAAACGCGGTAAAGGGAGGACTCAGAACACGACTAACTTAAATCTCTACTATGCGAACAGTAGAAGTATGAGAAACAAAATGGATGATATTAGGGCCTTGGTATGTACCGACAAAATCGATAAAATAGCATTCACTGAAACATGGATCAACCTAGACTCAAGTGAGTTGCCGGTCGAATACCAAATTGCGGGTTACAAATTGTTCCATACCCATAGGCAGACCAGGAAAGGAGGCGGAGTAGCAATCTATATTTGGGATAATCTGAAGTGTGAAATAAATAAGGAAATAAAAACTGAGCGGAATACAGAAACAATTTGGATAGAATTAAGCGACGGTAGGGAAAAATTAATCACAGGAGTAATATATAGACCTCCCAATCATGATAGTTAATGAGCGACTTATCTGGGATGAAATGCACAGGGCTTCCATTCACAACAAAGTCTGTATAGTAGGCGACTTTAACCTTGGCCAAATAGATTGGACTGACCTTACGGGTAACTCAGAATCAGAAGATTTTCTCGAGACGATCCAGGACTGTTTCCTAAGTCAACATATAACTGACCCACACGGGATAATAATATACTTGATTTAGTTCTGTCGAACAGAGAAAACCTCATTAGCAATGTCGAGGTAGGGAACGAACTTCCAAACAGCGATCACAAAGAAATTAGATTCCAGTTAGATTTTCAGGGCAGACGTAAGGAAAATTCCACTAAAGTACCAGATTTCAGAAGGGCAAACTTTGACAGTTTAAAGAGGCAGCTGAGAGAGGGGGTGTCGCGCTTGGCCGTGAACCTGACAGATGACTCCGACCTGACAACGAGATCTGAGATTGCCGAGTTCCACGACAGTTTAAATAATGAGTTACTTAATGCACAAAGGCAGAACATACCATACAAAAAACTCAGATCAGACAACAATGACCCTAAATGGATAAATAATTATTTAAAGAACATCATTGGCGAAAGGAAGGCTATAGGTAGAAGGATAAAGCATGGCAAAATTTACCTCCAGGATTATTATAAGATATTGGCGAGTAGGGTTAAAACCGAGATAAGGAAAGCCAAGGGGAATAATGAGGTAAGGATAGCAAGGGAGGCGAAGACAAACTCCAAAGGATTCTACCAAATGTATCAAACTAAAACACGAGAAAAGATTGGACCAATACGGTCAGATACCGGCGAGCTAACTGATAACGACGGAGAAATGAGCAATAATCTGAATAAATATTTTTCAACAGTTTTCACCACCAAAAATTTAAACATGATACCCGAGGCACCGACTCTATTCAGAGATAGTGAAGAAAACAAATTAACCGAGATAGTAGTGACTAGTAACGATGTTAGTAAGCAAATAGACAAACTAAAGCCTAATAAGTGACCTGGTCCCGATGAGATATTTGCCAGAGTATTAAAGGAATCTAAGGAAGAGCTTAGTATGCCCTTAGCAAAGTTGTTTAACATGTCCTTAAAAACAGGTGTAGTACCAGAATTCTGGAGGATAGCGAATGTAATACCGATTTTCAAGAAGGGGGATAGATCACTATCCTCTAACTACCGCCCAATCTAACATCAATAGTCTAACATCAATAGTAGGCAAATTACTGGAAGCAATCATTTCAAACTCTATTCGAAATCACCTGGAGAAGCACCGATTGATCAATGATTCCCACCATGGCTTCACAAGCGGACGTTCTTGTCTAACTAATCTATTAACATTCTTTTCATCAGTTTTCGAATCGGTGAACGAGGGGCACAATTATGATGTGGTATATCTCGACTTTAGCAAAGCCTTCGACAGAGTCCCCCCACGAAAGACTAATTAGAAAGGTAGAAGCACATGGCATCAAAGGTAACATCCTTAAATGGATTAGGGTGTGGTTACAGGACAGGAAACAGCGAGTGAGCATTAACGGCACTAAATCTGCCAAGCAACTGGACCAGTTATTTGACATAATTACTTGCAAGTGCCTAATTTTTCTCTGTCCTGAGTTTGGATGCGATCGTGACTGTAAATCCGAGGCCCACATCTCCTGTATTTGCAAGCGTGAACTGAAGATTCCTGTGATCGAACTGGCATTTGTCAAAGCACAGAGAGAGAGAAGACTGGCAGTATAGGGGCTCTCATGATTTCTAGCCAAGATATTCCGGAGTCCAAGAGACAGGAGGCTGCCACAGAGAGACAGAAGAGGAGAAGAGTTGCCGAGGAAAAGAGACTTGAGAAGGCCCAGGGTGAGGTAAAAAAGGCCGATGATTGGAGTCAAGCTGATTCAGAGTTTAATGACTTCCCTATGGCTGATCCGAGTGCTGACCCCGAGAATGGTGACTTTGTCCCTAACCCAGAAAATAATGATCCCAAACCTTCCAGGCATAAGATTCGAAATAGGAAAGATATCCCGAGCATAGCTCTGGCCAGCATGCGACACCACACTGGTCTCAGAGAAACTGCAGAGATAGCAACAGCTGCCTGGATTGACGGTGATTTGATAACACCTGATGATGTTCACCTGGTGATAGATCAGAAGATTCCGCCAATTAAACACCAACACGCAATTGCACCTATACAAGGCACTGGTCAGGCCACACTTAGAATACCCTCCGATACCTCTGAACACAATTGCAAGAACAAATCAACTCAAATTTCAAGCAGTGCAAAATACAGCCCTCAGAAGAGCGGCAAAACACCAACCACCATACACACAAACAGCACAAGACATACACACATATATATATAAGAACATAAGAACATAAGAGAATAAGGAGTCTGCAATAGGCCGGTTGGCCCGTGCATGGCAGCTCCTGTCGAGAGTTACTACCACTCTCTATCATCCATGAATCTATCTAGCCTCCTTTTGAAACTTTCCAGCATTCCAGCACTTACTACAAAGTTGCTAAGCTTGTTCCACTCGTCCACCACCATATTTGTTAGCCAGTTCCTTCCTATCTCCCTCCTAAACCTAAACTTATCCAACTTGAATCCGTTGTTCCGAGTCCTATCCTGCTCGGATATTATAAGAACTTTATCTATATCACCTTTATTGATTCCTTTTACCCACTTGAATACTTCTATCATATCTCCCCGCACTCTTCGTCTTTCTAGGGAATGCAAGTTTAGTTTCTTTAACCTATCCTGATATGGAAGGTTTCTAAGTCCCGGAATCATTTTCGTCATTCTTCGCTGCACCGACTCTAGTGAATTGATATCCATTCTATAATAAGGGCACCTGAACTGAACCGCATAATCGAGGTGCGGTCTGACGAGCGCAAGATATAGTTGCAATAAGACCTCTGCACTCTTATTACTTACACTTCTAGATATAAAACCCAATACTCTGTTTGCCTTATTTCGAACATTAACGCACTGTTTTCTAGGTCGTAGGTCCGGGCTTACAAGTACCCCTAGGTCTCTTTCACAAGTCGACTTCTCTAGGTTGATGTTGTTAAGGCTGTATACATTATAAGTATTTGTTCTTCCAATATTATGTACGCTGCACTTGCTGGTGTTGAATTTCATTTGCCATTTTCAGACCACCCCTGCAGTTTATTTAGATCCTCCTGTAATGCATTTGCATCCTGCTCTGAAATAATCTTCCGCCCTATTTTGGTGTCATCCACAAACTTGCTTATGTCACTGTTGATCCCAGTATCTAGATCGCTTATGTAGATTATGAACACGAGTGGGCTTAGTACTGACCCCTGGGGAACCCCACTGGTTACACGACCCCACTCAGATTTAACACCATCTACGCTGACCCTCTGCGCTCTATCGGTGAGCCATGATTTTATCCAATTTAAGACTTTCCCCTCAATACCATGCGCCGTAATTTTTCTCAGAAGCCTCTGATGCGGTACTCTGTCAAATGCTTTGCTAAAGTCTAAGTAAATGACATCGTAATTTTCGTCATTATCTACTACCTCGAAGACTTTCCTAAAATATGTCAGCAGATTTGTTAGACAAGACTTTCCCTTTGTAAACCCATGTTGAGAGTCGTAGATTAATTTGCTTTTCTCTAAATGCGATCGGATGTTATCTGCTATAATTGATTCGAGAAATTTCCCCACTACTAACGTCAAACTGATCGGCCGGTAATTTGACGCTGATGCTCTGTCTCCCTTTTTGAGTATGGGTACTACATTTGCCTTTTTCCACAAGTCTGGCACAACTCCAGTGTCTAATAATTTTGTAAAAAGGTTTACGAGGGGTCCGCTGATCTGTTCCCCACACTCTTTCAAGACTCGAGGGAAAATTTCATCCGGCCCTGGGGATTTTGTCTTCTTTAGTTTATTTATCTTCTTAAGAACATCCTCTTTTCTGATGGTGATATTCTTTAATTTCTCTTGTTCCTTTCCCTTAAATATCAAATCTACCTCTGGAATTTCATCACGAGTTTCCTCTGTGAAAACTGATAAGAAGTAGCTGTTCAATGCTTTGCTTATTTCTTCACTACCATTCATCACTTTTCCCCTCCCTGACTTTAAAGGCCCAACTTTGTCCTTGACCTTTGTTTTATATACCTAGAAAAATCCCTTGGGATTCGCCTTGGATTGTCTTGCTATTTTTATTTCATAGTCTCTCTTTGCTTTCCTTACATTTTTCTTAACATTCCTAGATAGTTCATTATACCTGTTTCTGAGCTGCTCCTCCCCTCCCTTTAATTTCTTATATATTCCTTTCTTTATTCCTATGTCATGTTTAAGTTTTCTGGTCATCCACCTTGGCTCATTCTTAATTGACCTAATGTTTCTGTATGGAATATTTTGTTCTTGTGCTTTATGTAGTATACTAGTGAATATATTATAGTCATGATCAATTGTTGTGTCATGATCAATTGTTGTGTCATGATCAATTGTTGTGTCATCTATGACCTCACCCCTTCCTACTGGTGACTGACGTGACTGTTCCCAGGTGACCTCACCTAGGTACCTTCTTAACCCCTGATAATCCGTCAACCGAAAGTTTGGGACTCTGACCATATTGTCATTGTGTTTCCTTTCCCAATTTTGGGTGAACCTGATTTCTTTGTGATCACTGTTACCTAGTTCTTCCCTTACTGTGATATCTCTGATAATATTTTCTTTATTTCTTAATACTAGGTCTAATATATTGTCACCTCTAGTAGGTTCTGTAATTAGTTGTTTCCAAAAATTATCCTGTACTGCGTCTAGGAAGTCTTCAGATTCATAGTCACCTACAATGCTGTCCCAGTCAATATTTCTGAAGTTGAAATCCCCCATAATGCACAGGTTGTTATATTTTGCTGCCCTACTCATTTCCTGCCATATGGGCTGAGCTGCTTCTTTCCCAAGACTTGGGGGCCTGTAAATCACTCCCATAATTAGTTTTTCTCTTCCTTCCGTGATTTCTACCCATACAGACTCGGTTCCTATTTCACCCTTTATTGAATTATTAATACAACATTTTAATGTATCCTTGACGAAGAGTGCGACCCCTCCCCCCTTCCTACCTTCCCTGTCCTTGTGAAAAAGGTTGTACCCTTCTATGTGGTACTCTGATAAAAAATTTTGCTCGCCAGATTCATCCAAGTTTCGGTGATTGCTATGACGTCTACATTCTCGGTACATACAACCGCTCTCAGCAAGTCTATTTTATTTCTAACGCTCCTACTGTTTGTATAGTATACATTTAAACCTACCCTTCCCTGGTCCTGTTTTACCCCTTGTCCTGAGTAACCAATTTTACTTCCCAGGACCTGCTTGTTTTTTTTACTCCCACTTACCCCCGACCTCTCTCTACTGGTGAACCCCCCCCCCCTTTGGAGTAACAATTTCACGCTCCAGGGATACAGCCATTTTCCTTGGTCACTAACGGGAGCACTTGGGGCCACGACCTTCTCCAAGCTGGGTCTGGTCCTTGCAAGGAACCTTGTAAATGCAGCCGCCTGCATTGTTGGGGGAGTTCTTAATTAGCATTTGTTTTATAGTGCATGAGTTTTTAAATGCCACATTAACGTTCCAGGTTTTCAGTTGTATAGGAATTTGAGATAAATTTTATTTAAATAGTAATACTAAGAGAGTCTTATTGTCATGGGTTAGCTTAGGATCAGTTCTATAAAAAGATTTTTTCGTAATGTTAAGGAATTTGTCTATAAAAGACCTAGAGTACTTAAGGTTCAAGCCAATATTATAGAAATATTTATACTCCCCATCTATGAATTCCGGACAGCATATTCTTAAAGCACGTGAAAACATTGATGAAAATACTGACTGTTTGACTGTATGAACACTCATTAGTAGGTTTCCTATACTGAACTTAAAGGTGTTACCTATTCTGTGGATCAGACAGTTTAGGAATGGTAATTTGCATTCATTCTCTAATTCCACAGTGAATTTGATCAAAGGGGATAAGTTGTTAAGTTGTGGTAGAAAAGCTTTTAGGTCCTCATTACATAGCCAAAGACATATTACATCATCTATATATCTAAACGAGACTGCTGAAGTTGGTAAAATATTACTTAATAGTTTCTTCTCAAAGAATTCCATATATGCGTAATACTTGCGAAAGCGGAATACCCATTGCCATTCCAGTTACAGGACAGAAAACAGCGAGTGAGCATTAACGGCACGAATTCCGATTGGAGTAACGTCACAAGTGGGGTACCCCAAGGCTCAGTATTTGGACCATTATTATTTATTATATACATAAACGACATATATGTCGGCGTAGACAGCAACATAAGTAAATTTGCTGATGACACTAAAATAGGGCGAGGTAATTAAATCTGACTAGGACTCTACACAACTACAGGAAGATCTAAACAATTTTTTTTAATGGTCTGAAAAATGGCAGATGAAATTCAATGTGGACAAATGTAAAGTACTTAGTCTAGGAGATGTAAGCAGGGAAACCAGTATCAAATGAACAACGACGTTCAAGAGAAATCAGAATGTGATAAAGATTTAGGAGTAATGATAAGTAGGAATCGTAAGCCAAGTAAACAATGTGTCTTTGCTCGAAACGAGGCTAATAAAGTACTTGGGTTCATACAAAGGAGTGTTAGTTACAAGACTAGACAGGTAATCCTAAGACCATATCTTGCGCTTGTGAGACCTCACTTGGATTACGCAGTTCAATTCTGGTCACCGCATTACAGAATGGATATAGAATCCCTGGAAAGAATTCAGAGGAGAATGACAAGACTAATCCCGGGCATTAGGAACCTTGAGTACAGAGACAGGTTAAAGCATCTTAAATTGCATTCCCTAGAGAGACGTACAATGAGGGGCGATATGATAGAGGTGTATAAATGGAAGTCAGGGCTAAACAAAGGGGACATTACAAAGGTACTCAAACTATCCAACCAGGAGCGAACTCGTAACAATGGTTTTAAATTAGACAAATTTATATTTAGGCGTAAAATAGGTAAAATTAGTTCGGAAATATAGTAATGGACGAGTGGAACAAGTTACCAAACATCATCCTTAACTCGAATACGCTGGATAGCTTAAAACATAGGTTGGATGGATATATGAGCGATAGGAATTATGTGTAAATGGGACTGCCCAGTATGGGCCAATAGTCCCGCTGCAGTTTCCTCCATTCTTAATGATGTCACCTTCCTTCATTGGTGATCTCCGAGAGGCCGATAAGGGTACGGTATGGTCGTCCGGAGGGCTACTTCTATTTAACTTCGGTATGTATTCAAGCTAACTCGAAAATACTAACATTTCTTCGTGTCATGTGGTATTCCTTCCAACCTTACTGTGCAGAGTGATAATCTCCCGGGTGAAAGACTCGATATTGCAGATTTTCGCATACGCACAAAACCGTACTTGAAAAACACATGTTATGAGATTGTTCAGCACCGTCAGCATATTAAGGTATACTAAAATAGGTTTGTTTAAGGCGTCATTCGTTTGTGGTTTGTTAATTTATTGGAGATTCCTGTAGTGATAAAAATATTCTGTGTCTTTGCATGATCGTAGAATCCGTTTATAATAAAAGAAATATTTGTTTTCTTCTTTTTGATGTATGGAAAACAAAATAGATTTGGCGTTTCAATTATGATTCCTATTGCATCCTATGTATGGTTAATATGGTCACTTATTATATAGTACAGGCTTAGTGCCTCGTGCTTGCCCCTCACACTACGTCTCTCGAGGGGGCGCAAATTAAGATGCTTATGGCGGGTAGTTAAACTGGTTATAGTAATTTTCTTGTAAATATACTACACAGCAATAAGAAAAGTTATACACAAATTAAAGACATCACTGTATAAATGAGGAAATTAATCAAAACACTGTGATGCCGTCAATAGGAGTAACGCCTGTAGCACACAGCAAGGTCATTGGCCAGGAAGTGTCGTGTCCTTGTATAAATAATCACTGGGAAAGTAGCTAAGGTAGGAGACACAATTGTTACATTAAATCGTATTTAAGGCTGGCACGTCCCAATACCTTAGATAAATAACTGTACTGTAAGTGACTTAGCGTGAGCTAGCTAGGCCGTGATAAGACTGGAGATGCACTAGAGAGGAACCACCACAGGTTGACTCGTTCAGGAACGTAAACGGAGTGAGCTGGAAAAGTGTGGAGTGGAGTCAATCTAAATTTGAGAAGAGTGTAGCAGCTCAATAAATAATTGCAGTTTTAATGTCACATTTCTATTCAAAAAATATGATTGGTATTTCGATGGCGTCAGCTGGTGTTCTGGAAAAAAATCGAAACCAGGGAAACAGTGGGCGGATTTGACTGGCGCCGCTCTGCCCTGCCAGAACTCCTAGAGATTTCCACACAAGTGAACGAGGGATGCCTTACAGATGTGGTTATTATTTAACTATATTACGATGATTTACATAACTAAAATCAAATGTTATGTTGTGTTATTTATCTTTTATGGTTTTTTCGTTAGTGCAAATCCTCGCCCATGAACATTTTTGGATATAATTAAGAAAATTTAGTAAAAAAGAAAAGATACTGCAGCTCGGTGCATCTTGAGCGAAACAAGCGTTGTTGTTCTCTATATACACCAATAGAGTAGCGATCAATAACCTATTTCTGCAGCTGACATAAACAATAAGCTCCATGATATTGACTTTGTCCACAAAATTGACAGACTGATAAGCCGATTGTAAGGGATATGCCTGAGGCAGAAATGGGCCACCTGTCTCTCTGGCATAGTGTTCAAGGAGGACAGCTTAACAACATGTAGTTACTGGTCAATGCATGATACCTTGATCTGCCCAGGATCTCCAGTGTCTTCTCGAAGGTCAAGACGTCCAGACACACGACCGCCGGATCAGGTAAGCTGTCTATAATACACAGAGAGAAGTTTCCTGTCTCAGCAATGTCTGTTAGTCTTATTCAATGTTGTGAAATTTAGACATTGGTTTCGGGGAGGCAAGATATACTTTAAATGAATAGTGCTCAAGAATCAGAGATAAAATACTGAGAAAATTTCATATAATATATTCAAAACCCAAAATGCAAGCACCAGCAGAACTGTAGACAACAAGAATGTCTCTCTCTCTCTCTTCATTATGTCTTATTTTTTGTCTCTAAGGCTTTCTTTCTCTCATGTTTACTCAGCACTCTTATATAAGGATAATGCGCTCACAACCCCATTAAAGGTGACCTTCCCTCACACGTCATGGGAAACACTACAGACGTGGGGAGGTACAACGCCCACTGCTCTGTTCATTGTGCTGGTCGTCGCCACCTCCTCCGAGAGAACACTTATGTTATTACTCCCGACCTGGTGTTGTGTTAGTCTTTGTCTGGTTGTGTGAATGAAATGTTTTGTTCTCTTAAAAGAATCAGAGAGGATACTCTCTCTCTCTCTCTCTCTCTATATATATATATATATATATATATATATATATATATTTTTATATATATATATATATATATATATATATATATATATATATATATATATATATATATATATATATATATATATATATTTAAGAAAGAAAAAGAAGTTCCCAAGCGCTTTCGTGTACTCACTGAAGCTGTATTACACGGCGGAGAACTTCGTGTTTTCTTCTCCTTGTGTTATCAGCATATACTATCCGACACCTAGTGATTCTTGCATATATATATATATATATATATATATAATATATATATATATATATATATATATATATATATATATATATATATATATATATATATATATATATATATATTTTATATATGCAAGTAAATCACTGTAGGTGCCTAGATCTATATATACTGATCACATATATATATATATATATATATATATATATATATATATATATATATATATATATATATATATATATATATATATATATATATATATACAGTACATGGCTAAGCAGCAACATTTATTTGGTAACGTTTCGACAAATCTGTCATCATTAGACTTGAAACATAAAATTTAATACAACAGCATCGAAAAAAAATCAAAATAGAGAATAGAATAAGATAATAAATCAATTAGTACATCGAGAGAAAAAATCATTGAATGTTAATTAATTATTAACCATTACTTCAATTTAACCATACAGAGCAAAAAAAACTATAATTAACAAAAGCTTAGATTCTGCAGGTGAATATACAAAGATAGGTACATATGTGACAACAACAAAGAACAAAACATACCGGTTAAAAATAAAACAATGAAGTGGAGGAATCGTGTGTCCAGTACTGGCTGTACTCGGTGGTTTAGGAGCGACTCTGCTGTGACCCGTGTCATGTCGTCAGGGTAAGTGGCAAGGCTTGACTTGACGTCTGTTGATAAGATAGCGGGGTTTTGCTTGTAATGCTGGGTGGGAGGGCAGGAATTAGGATTGGAAGTACTTTGGTGGTAATTGGGGGAAGGAATGGGACTGGATTAGGAAAGTTAGAGATTAACAGCGTCCAGGCTTAACCAGATATGGCGAGGTTAGAGTAATTATATTTGAACTTACGTCTTGCGTATTAGGTTCTAGCTCTCAAGCTTTTTTCATTTTAAAGGCACATGTCATTTCGCAGCACACAACAAGGTACACTAATCATACCCCAAATATGTTTGGCCTACAACCCATCCCTATCTTAATGTGATGGAAATAGCACATGTCGTCTAGAAACATGATAGCTTCCTACCCAATGTCATTTTCTGTTTTAGAGAATTGAAGCGTTTTGTTTATAGTAGGGAGGTATAATTTCTAAGAAGAGGTGTAGGATCCAACTTGCTACTTTTGTTCACAAGGAGGAGGTCCTATCTTTATGGTTTAAACGAAAGATTGAAGCTTGACTTGAAGGTACAGTATTTATTGGCAATACAGTTATTTTTGTTTTTGTATTAAATTTGATAATTTTTAGATGTATTTTGGTATTGGTGGTGGATTGTTGACTCTTATTCTGCTTAATCTGAACCAAGCGTGTTCTTCTCTTGCTCTTCTTATTGGTTCGTTGTCGAGCCAGTTAGCTACAGTCTCTGAGTCTAACTTTCGTACTTGTTCCCATTTTCTTTTGGCTTAGTTGTAGATGTCTACGTTTACTGCTTTGATACTGGCTCTTCTATAGAGTTCTTCGTTTGTTACTCTTTCTTTGTAACTGATGTTTATATATGAATCTTAGGTTTTTATTTTATACCGTTTGAAGTTTCTTGATTCTCGTTGCACTGAATGAGTTGGTTGGTACAGGCGGGTAGCACTTTACTGATTTTATTAGTGCTGTGTATAATTTCCTTTTGTTTGGTATGTTCAGGTTTTTTAATCTTCTTATTTTTGAGAGTTTGCTACGTAGTTTGTGGACTTTTTCGTTGATGAAGCTCTGGTAACCATTTGTTGTGATTTTCAGTCCCAGGATGCTGCCTTCGTTGGTGTATGGGTAAATGTTTTCATCTACTATTACTGGTTCGACCTTTTTCTTAGCAATTGGTATGATTTTAAATTTTTTGATGTTTGTCCGTATTTTCCATTTATTTTCGTAGTAATTTATGTTTTTTTATTGCTAAGGCCGTATGGCGTGCCTTCATTGCTTCTGATTTTACGGGATATGATATGATTTGTGTGATGTCAGCGGCAAAGAATATGTGTTCGCTATGTTGCGTTGGTTCAGGTAAGTTTCTGGTATATATGGAGAATAGTGTTGGGGATAGGACGCCTCCCTGGGGCACTCCGCTTTCTAGGTCGAAGGTTGGACCTAAATGCTTGCCAATTTGTAGCTGTGCTGTCCTGTTTTGGAGGTAGTCACATAGAATTCTTTCTATTTCTGCAGGTAGGTCTAGTATTAGTATTTTATATGCTAGTCCGTTGTGTCACACTTTATCAAATGCCTTTATTACATCTCTTAAGACTACGTTTACTTGGTTTCCTTGCAGTTTTTCTTTCGCTTTGATTTCTGTTATTATTGCTGTTGCCGCTATGTTCCTCTACCTCTTCAAAATCCGTGTTGTCTTGGGTTGAGTTTGTTGTGGTTAATCAGGAACATATCTAGTGTGTTATTTAGTATGCGTTCCAAGAGTTTCCCGGTTATTTCCAGTGAGGATATCGGTCTGTATTTTATTATCTTTTTTTGGTCCTTGCCTTCTTTGGGAATGAAGATCATTTTTGCCAGCTTAAGGGCATCGGGAATGTAAACAGCGGATTAGGTTGAGTTGTAAATATTTATCAGGGCTTCAATTGGTCTGCTGGGAAGCTTAATAACATGTTTCGGTTTATGCCGCTCATTCGAGGGGATTTTTCTTTAAATTTGCGTAGGCAGTGTAGTAGTTCGTCGTGATTTATGAATTTATTGGGTCTTAGTCTTTCTGGGTTTCCTGTGTGGTAGGGAGTTAGTCTTTTGCTGTGTTCTCTTAGCCAATCTTTAATTAACTCCTCGTGTTCTTCGTCAAAACTTTCATTTTCTTCTTCTGATATTCTGAAGATATTCTTCCATTCTCTTCTGAAGGCCTCTTCTTTTCATGGTCTGTATAGAATTTTTGTCCTTTTTGGTCTTTAATGTAATTCATTGTCTGGTTTTTTTTTCGTTTCAAGTAGTTTGTTGATGTTTTGGCAGAATTTTTTGGAGTCCTTTGTGGTGTCTATGTTTTTGATTAGATTTTTCTATTTTTCGTTATTAATTTGTCTGTATTCTTCTTGTAGGACTTGTTGAATTTCTCTTATATTCCGGAGTAGTTCTCTAGTGGGCCCTGTTTGTGCTATAAATGTCCTAAGGTTATTATAGGTTATTATATTATATTATTGGGTTGTTACTCGGGAGGGTTCTGTATGCCGTTATTGGGGTTGTCTGGTTGATTGCTTGTTTTATTGTGTTATGTAGCTTGTCTACCTGTTCGTCAATTTCCTCGAGTATTGCATCTTTTAGATTTATTTGTGAGTAGATTACCAATAAATCCTTTTATTTCATCCAGTCTATTTTGCTCATCTGGAGCCTTGGTGGTATTTTTGTTTGTACTGGGCTGGTGGAAATTGTGAATATTATAGGAATGTGGTCGTTTGGGGTGATGGGGCCTTGCTCTATGAGGTAGTTAAGGAATGCTTTGTTGTTGCAGAAGATTTTGTCGGGTGTTGAAACGCAGTTTGGTCCCATCCAGGTGGTGAAGTGCGGGCCCAGGTGAAGTAGTCTGCCAGTGTTGATTATAAATTCCAATGCTGTGCCTATCTGGTTATTGTTGCGTTGCTAAAATGCGGTGTCTTGCATTGAAATTTTCAAGGAAGTACAGTACATTGGGATATGATAATTTGTTAGCTTCAGTATGCCTTCTATAGGGAGGAAGGGTCTTCTTGGGGGTAGGTATGTTGTCGCTATTATTATTTCACCCTGTGTTGTCTGTACTTTAATGGCGAGGACTTCGCTGATAAAATTGTCAAATAGTATGTGTTTGATACCCTTTTTTCACTGTTACGGCAACTCCGTCATGAGTTTCTCCACATTTGTTCGATTGGTGGGTGTCGAAGTTAAATATTTTGATTTCGTTGTTTTCGGGTTCGCCGTGTGCACTTATTAGTATTATATCTGGATTGTTTTCATTGTATATGTTATAAAGCGATGTTTTGCATGTGTGCCAACTCACGGACATTGTGTTGTAGGATTTTAAGTGCTTTCAGTTGTAGATAGTCCATTATTTCTTTTCCTTGGAGGGTTGAAGTTGAGGGGGTGATCTCATTTCGTTGAGTCCCGATGATTTCCTTTGAGATGAGCTGCCGTGATTACAATAATATCTTTTGTGCCGAATTTTATAGTTTGTTTTTTAATCATGTTCCATACAGTTTCTTTTTCATACCGTTCGTCTGTGTATTGCCATACTATTTCGTTAGCCGTTACTAAGTCTTCGATAAATTTTCAAGTTAGTTTTCTGTGTGGTGGGTATGGTATTCTTGTGGTTTGATAAAACCTTAGTCCTATATCTGCTGCTTCTTCAGGCACTGATTTCCTTTTCGCTCCCGTTCCTTGTGTCAGTCTTGGGTCTCTCGCCTTCTCAGTCAAGTCTCCAGGTCGTTCCGCTTTTTCCGGTTTGTTATCCTGGTCTGTCGGTGGTGTTGAGTTCTTGGGCGTGTTCAAGCGTTGTCTGAAGTGTTTTGTAAGCTCTGGGGTGCTGGTGGCGTGTAACAAGTTTGCTGAGTTTGGGTTTTCAGGGAAGTTCATTTGTGGCATGTTGTTTATTTCAAGCATCCTATTGAGTTCGTCTGCATATGATCCTGGGGCAATGATGTTATGAAGGTGAGCGTGTAGCATGCTCACCATTACCTTGAAATGATCAGTGTCACTTAATTTGATTATAGTGTCAGTAGTTGGCTTTGTTGCCTCTTTCACGGCCCGCTTTGCTATTTTAGCAGAAGTGCTTTGGTCTTTCACCCTTTCTCGCTGGTCTTCCTCCTCTTGCTTGTACTTGATGAGGGTCTTTTTGATGGGGCAGGACATGGCAGTGGTTCGGTGGGTGTGGTGCATGCCCCCGTTCCTGTTGCAGTTTTCGCAGCCTTCGTTGGTGTTGTTGCACTGCTTGAAAACATGTCCTTCCTCCGCACAGTTGGAGCAGTATTTTTTTTCTTTTCAGGGCAGTCCCTTGTGGTATGCTCTTCATATTTATAGTATGTGGAACATGTCAGGAGATTGGTGTATTTTCCCTTTTTCTTTGATGAGGGTATATCGACATGTTGCATGCTAAGAAGCCGCACTGGAGGACCTTGTCTGCCAAAGCCGTTTCTTCGAAACAAAACTTCAATACGCGCGTGTAGTCATTTATCTTGATTATTTCTTCTACTTTAAGTCCTTCATTGATATTCTCAATGTCTGCCTTCAGAGAGTCTGCCGTTTGCCCTCCTACAAGAGAATCGAGTTTCCTTACGAAAACAGATCTCCTGGCTCTTAGCTCGGGAGGCATAACCACAATTAATCCATTCTTGGCAAGGATTTGTTTCGTCCTAGTGGTTAGTAGTTTGTCTGCATAATTTTCATTTCGGGAAATAACTTTGAATCCTTCGTTCAGGTTGACTACTCTATTGAAGGGTACACCTTGTTCAACATATGCTAGGGTGATTAGTCTCGATCTATCGATAAGTTTGTTTGTATCTTTTACGTGTATTCTTATGTTTACTGCCATTGTGCATGTAGAAGGTTATTGGATGCAATTCTTTAATTTTACAAGAGACAACCCCCGCACAGTGGAGAGACTGCACGATCACAGTCGTCACTATAGGATCGGCCTGTTTGTCCCCGACCCCAATGAACACACACAATCCCACTCAGCTGTGAGGTGTGCGCCACTGGAGGGGCTCTAGCACGAATACTTAAATAAAGCAGGTGCCTCGGCCAAGGTAAAGGAAGGATTTTAGTAAGAGAAAAAGACCTCAAACCACGTCAGTCCTGTCAATCAATAGCTGCCCTCCAGCAGGAGTGTGGGTCACTCATTCTGCCCGTGGGGAGGACTAGCTAGGGTTGACAAACCTGAACGCCTGTGAGGTAGTCCGGTGACGTTCGTGGTCCTTATCCAGAGGTGGAGGCCCACAAAGGGCGTTGCCCCAAACGGGATTCCTGGTACGTCCAGTGATAAGCAGGGAGGTGGAGTTGTGGTCCGGTCATCAACAGTAGAAACAAGGCTGGCTGAGTGGCTGGCTTTGGCGGTGAGGGGTTTGGAGAGAGGTCCGATCACGGCGAAGGCTCAGTATCGAATCTATGAGTTCTATCAAGTGGCGAAGATGGTGAAGTCTGCCTTATTTATAGGATGATCGGATGTGTGGCTATGGTCCCTGATTGCAGAGAAAAGTGGCTTAAAAAAATATATATATATACCCGGTACCTATATATATATATATATATATATATATATATATATATATATATATATATTATATATATATATATATATATATATATATATATATATATATATATATATATATTATGCAAGGTGTTACACACACACACACACACACGCACATTTAAACTTTAATCCTAACTCTTACAAAAGGACTCGACAAACACCTTAAAATATATTCGTAACACTTGAACTCGTTACGCAAGACACTTTACAAAGAATGTCTGAAGCGAGACTCCACAAACCAGTGTAAGTTGCTGGCTGGTATGTACCAAGAGAGTAAATAAGGAAATGGAGATGTTGGGGGAGCGTTGTAGATATAGTGGTTGAGTGTGGTAATTAATGAGTTGTAGTGTTCTGTGGCATGGATGAGTTGTAGAAATAGTGGTAGGGGTTATGATGAAAGAAATATAGTAGACTCGGGCAAAAATGAATTATATAGGAAGAGAGGTTGAATCTGGTGGTATGAATGAACGAGTCGCAGGAATAGTGGCATACCTGAACATTAATGAGTTTGTACTATGACAGACGGGATTCAAACTTCAACGTCATTAACAAGTGTCACAGTCTCCCTTATGCTGTAACATAATATAATCAGGATAGGGAAACAGCATTTACATAAAAAGTATATTAAACAATAATGGTTCCACACGTGCTGATAGCTTCCACAAAGTTTACATTAATATCAGTTTTTTATCTTAATCCAACACTATGCTCTCTCTCTATTTTACAAGTATGCTTCACAAATAGATTATAATATCTTATGACTACCAGAAAACACTGGAATACCCTTACAACCTGTGGGTTTTTTCACGATACAAAATACCATGTCCTTCACCAATAATACCCAGAGAGAGAGAGAGAGAGAGCTTCGTTTCCGTGTTCCAATACCATTTCACTAACTTATCCACATTATGTTTACATTCTTCATTTAAACCACTGCAATATTCTCACATTGAAAACAGTTTCAAAAAATAATTTTTAATGTTCTTTAATCATATCAGTTACTAAAACATATCACAAATCAGAATAACAGAACATATATCACAATCTTAAGAAGACTTTAACCTTCACAGTGTCACGAGAAAACGGGACACTTAATAGGATGACTGAGGAATACATAAGTACATAACACAGGGAAGTGAGGAGAGACTAAATGATGAGGAGGCGTTGTTCACAAATTTAATCGCGAGAGTGATTGCGGAGGAAAGTCTAAAGGGGGTAATATCATGATTAATAGTGAAGTGATGACGGGAGGTGACGAGATATTTAACATGGATGGTGAAATAAAAGTTGATGATGATGAGTGTACAAATAATAGGTGTGAATTATTTTCAATTTATTTTAGCCTGGGTCAGCATTCTGTATTGTTCACTATTTTACTCCACTAATACGTTTCTCGTGTCTTCCCCTTACCGAGTACAGCGTTATGGGTGTTATCAGGGATACCTTTGAGTCGTATTCTAGTTCTTACTTGTCGTAATCTGGTTTGGCTTGGTTTACATGCAGAGGAAACTAGCAGATAGATCTAGCTTACTCTCTTCTATTTCATCATCCTCAAGTTTATTTTACATCGTGTATCTCATTCACTTCCACCTTACTGTATACGGGTATACTGTACGTGCTTTTTAACCTAACTTAACCCAAATTCCATAAATTATATCACGATTTTAAATAACATTTTACCATGTTGTAAAAGTAAATATATTGGCACTAATTATCATTATCGTTATCAATTTATTATGAATCCTCATTTCTATTATAAGACAAAGTCTTGGAAACTCATTTTTTTTTTTCATAAATTTACCAAAGAAGTGAACACTGATTACACCCCCCTCTCCCCTGACTTCTTCAGGTCACTCTAGCTGGAGTCTAGAGCAAATACTTTCATAGAACCTTACCAGACGCCACTACCGGTACCGTCTCAAGCGGACGTTCATGTTAACGCTGCCATACACACCTAGTCACAATAACTCACACCCAGACCAGTCTCCAAATACCTTTTTATGTAAGAACGTAGTTAAATTTTTTTACTTGTTTATGGTTTTAACCCCTAAAGTGTGTATGTATGTGTGTGGGTGGGGTAGGTATAAGTGACCTGGCAGTGGCAAGAGCGGTGAAAGGTCCTCCTGAAGAACTACCTTTTCAGCTTTTAATGAATGTGTAGTCATTACAGGGTGAGGGTCACAGGAGGGTCACTGATGTTCCTAGATGACCTCTTTAATACATATATTTTTTTGTATAGTCCAGAACTATTCACGAACAGTAATAGAACTGGGTGAATTAAATCGACGTCAAGTTAACCCAGAAATTCTTGGCGCTAGGAGAAGAGAAGAGGAGAGGAGAGGAGAAAAGAGACCGGTGTAGGACTTCGTGAGGACGTTTTCAGGAGGTGAGTCTGACTGTACAGAACAATCCGAGAGTGTGTACTTAACTCTTGGTGGATTAAATCTCCAGGGAAATAACAAGGTAGACGGTCGGCCTCAACACAATTTTAAAAAAAATTAGAAAATGTGTTAACCGAGGTTGTATGTATGTATGTATGTATGTATGTATGTATGTATCGGCGACCTGTGGTGTAATGGTTAGCATGCTCGCCTCGTAAACCAGCGGACCTAGGTTCGATCTCAGGCAGGGTTAAACTATGGGCAAGTTATTTTACACCGTTTGCCTCTGTCTACCCAACAGTAATTGAGTACGGATCGTGTTCAGGGGTAATGGTTAGCCAGTGCACTTGGCCAGTTTGACAACCCTACCGAAACAACAGGACTCGCAGTGTTCGTTTTGACATCCATCGCACCCCAACTTGCAGATATTTTCTGTAGCGAGTGTACAGTATGTATTGTTAGGAATCACCTTTACTTGGTAAAGCATGTTTGGAACAGATTCAGTATACCGTTAATGTTTCATGTTCACGGTACAGGTGCCATGTCTTGCTTTAGGATTTATTATATTATGTACTATAGTAAGATAAGCTTCATGATTTGTTCTGTGTATTACTCTAGTGTAAGTCTCATTACTTGTTCTTTGTATATTTACTATGTATTATTGTAGGTATTATACTTTTTATATGTATTGTTTCATGGCCTGTTCCATGTATCTTTATATTGCTCTATGTACTCTTATTTTGGATGGTGAACTTATTATGATGTATTTAGGGTAATATTAATAGTTGTATGGGTTCATTAAGCTTCATTATGGTTACGGGTACATGTTGGGAATACTGGGCATCCCGATTTTCATTTTTTTTTTTTTTTTTGCGCCGTCGAGGTAAAGACCCACGGAACAGATGGTCCAGACTTTCCCTTTAACTTCGGAATCCTTACACTACCTTCTGACTTCTAACTTGTGTGATCCTACGTTTATGTACGTGGAGGTTCTGGATACGACTATGTACGCGGTAAGAGTGGTGTTTACCATTTAGTGTAAGAATTTTCCCTAGGGTACGCTGGTAGAAGTGTTTTAGTTGCTCTGACTAATTTCATATTGCATTCTTTCTTGTGCAGTGCATAATAGATTTTAAAGTTTTGTTTCTATTAACACTACACCATCTTTTAATAAACTTTGTCCTATTAATTTAATCTTAATTTAAATTGCGAATAACTACAAGAATATCCATATGGTCATTTAATACAGAGATTTCAGGAGAAATTGTTGCATGAGTGTTAGGTCACTGTCCCAGTGCTAGAACTATGGTTATAATTAGGAGGGGGCCACTAGTATTTTCTGAAATTTCAATGTTTAGGAGTTCTTTAAGTATTTCAGGGGAAAATCATCGTAACAGTATGCATGTATGCATTGCGTCGAGATCAGCTTTCAAGGACGACAGTCCAGTCAAATTGGATCCATTTCCACTCATATTTATGTCTCGTTTCCGGTTGACTATTCTAAACCACCACAAATGATTGTTTGACAAGCGACTTGCAGTAAATAGTTACACCAGTCCTCAAGCGGTGAAAATCCCTTACAATCAATGATCACGCTAATCCGACCTCCGCCTACTCTTGCTGGCTTTTCATTCAGTTAACTTATAGTCGCACGTACAGTAGATCTGGTCGCAGGTTCAGCCGACATCAGGCAGATAAGTTGTGTTGATTCTTTTGTTATAGAAATTTATTTGCTTAACCCGAAACAGATTCCATTTATAATATCATATGCTTGTTATAATTATCTCACTTACTAACTGCCATGTGCTATTTTATCTTAATATAGATTTAAAACGTTAAAGGAATTGGTATAATTCATGTACATCGATTGAGAATCTTGCCTACTACAAAAAGGTGCTCATGACATTCAGTCCCCAAGATGACAGTCCTTAAAACTCAAGAATTTAGGCAAGACTATCAGTAACATAGCAGTATATATGTGTGGCTCGATGGATGGATGAAAATTTCTGTTGTGACTTTAATGTGGGCTGCACTTCAACACACACGTCGCAAGAAGCAACATGAGAAAGAATACCCTATATTACACCACATTCATGGGTATTATGAAACTCGGGGATATTTTCAACTCTCCTGTGCAACAGACAATGTTTCACCCGCGTTTCTGACCCCTTCCTTTCCTAAGCTCCCCAAGCACCTCTCGAATACGAGGTCTGTCCAAAAAGAAACCGAACTTTTTATATAGCGCGCCAACGAGCCGGCGCAGCGTGCTCGCAACGGGAGCACTGTGTAACGGTGACCTTGACCTTTAGTCTAACACTAGCCGCATCACGCCACGTCAATTAGTCATCGAGCTACATGTGCTAGAGTGAACGTGTCTTTAGTGCACTTGGAGATTTGTTGTAAGTTGAACAATGAAGGATCTTAAAGAGCAACGTGCTTGCGTGAAATTCTATTTGAAATTGGGAAAAACTTTTAAGGAGACTTTCAAATGCTGCAACAGGCTTATGGGGGGATTGTTTGAGCCGTACGCAATGCCACGTGTGGTACCAGCGTTTCAAAAGGGGAAGAACATCCACTGAAGACGATCCCAAATCTGGACGTCAGAGTCGCTCAAATTTAGAGGTGATGTTGATCGTCTTTTTTGATTGGAAGGGCGTCGTTCATCATGAGTTTGTTCCACGTGGCCAGACAGTCAATAAAGAGTTTTACTTGGAGGTCCTGAAGCGTTTGAGGGAGGCAGTGCGAAGGAAGAGGCCTGAGGCGTGGACAAACAAGACATGGATGCTGCACCATGACAATGCACCTGCTCACGCGTCGCTCCTTATCCATGACTTTTTGGCGAAGCACGAGACGACTATCGTCCCCCAGCTGCCCTACTCTCCGGATTTGGCCCCTGCGGACTTTTTTGGGTTCCCAAAGTTGAAATCCACCTTGAAAGGTCGCCGATTTCAAACGATAGAAGAGATAGAGGAAAATTCGCTACGAGACCTACACACCATCCCTCAAAACGCGTTCTAGGACGCGTTCAAAAACTGTAAAAAAACGTTGAGAGCGGTGTATCAACAGTGGAGGGGAGTACTTTGAAGGAGACAAGTCTGATTAAGTTGTAAGTAAAGCAATATTTTTTTTTAAAGTTCTTTTTTTTTGGACAGACCTCGTATGTGTGCCAGGCTTTTCTCATTAACGCAGATTATAAATATAACTTAACGATGGAGATGTTGTTTTACCGAGTGTCACGGTTTACCACTCCCCCACAAGGTACAACTCCATTTAGTGCCCGGATCTACAATACGTTACCGTGGCATGGTGTGGGGGCTCGAATGAACCATTGCCATATACCTGGGATGGGTATAAAGATCCCATCTTGTAACCTCAAATGAAGGGGTTGAAAATAGACCGTCGCTAAACACGCAAATTTAATTCTCCACAGGTGATGGGTTGGTTCTTTATCAGAGAGAGGTTTGAACACCTCTATATACCGTAGCTGATTCCCAACTTCTTCTTTTCCTTTTAATTATTCCTCTAATGAGAAAAGGTTTGGGGGCATTCATTCTCATTAACTTCATCTCTTTGCACTTGAACAGCCATTGACAGAAACAATAAACGATTTTCGGGCGTTATTGTTGGATTACAATCACCTAAAGCTCCAACCCCATTGCCTCCTGTGCTTGCGGGCAGTGTGCCGCCGATAGCTAGCAAGTACTGTCCGAGCTAAACAAAGCCATGGGCATTAAATGCGACTATGGGAATATTAAGAATGAACAAGGACAAAATCAAAATCGGAACATGGATTGTGAGGGCATTATATGAGGCTGGTAAGTATGCCAATGTTTGAAGGGAAATTAAAGATTGCAGTGGGACATTATGGGATTAAGTGAAGTAAGATGGACAGGTTCAAATAGAATTTGTGGTAGAGATTTTTACTTCATATATTCAGGCGGTGAAAAGCATGAGAAATGTTATTGATATTGATATTAAAACATTTTATTTCGACAGAAAATTACAGATTTAATGTGGATAATAATAACAATATTGACATGTGTCGCGATCCCACTACCCTTAATACTTGGGGAGTAAATCCTACCCCAAGTTATTAACAAATAAAGGTACAATTAGGGAACACGGCAATAATTATCTCCACCAAAAACCTACTCAACTAAATGTACTTGAAAAAGTAAGAACAGTTGAAATAAGTGAATCACAAAAGGGAAGATAATTAATTAATTCGATTTATGTTTTAAAGGGAGTAATGATTAGCAAACATGAATTTAAGGGAATAAGTAATTGTATAATAAAATAAGAGTGATGCCGGAAGGGCAAAAATATGCTGTAAGGAGTTAGACCAAACAAATATTACTTAACATTACTATATTACACAAGACATACGAAATATATATATACAACAATCAATACAAAATGATTATCCCTACCAAACAGGAGATTCCTTACCACCAGGATCCCTTCCTAGGCCTAACTAAACGTGTCACTAATACCTGATACCCCTAGGGCATTGCAGAAAACTTGATAAAGCACTAGACAAGGGTCAAGGCTAGAGAACGAATAGACACGTCTAACCTACGCCACGGATTTTTGCTACTGGGGAAGCGTGGGTACGCCGCTGAGAGTGCGTCTCATAATCACGTGATCTAGACATTTGCTGGATATTTTATATAATTAATTAATATTACTCTTGAGTTGACTTAACAGAGTAAGACAATGATGCATATAAATTACATACATAAATATACAATTAACCTAAGTAACTAAGAACAATAATAATATAATAAGTACAATTAACAAATTATTAGTAGCTTGTGTGAAATGGAAGCGTGAACAGATGCCTCAAGCTATGCGAGATCCCGAGCGCCCAGGCTCGTGACACCTCCCCCAAAAAAGTGAGCTTACAACTAACTGGAAGCGAAAATGGATATACAGCTACACAGTGAAAGTAATAACTAACACAATCAGTTTAAATCAATATGAAGCAAAATAATTCATAATATAAACACAAGGTACTCAATGACAATAAAACAAAAAATAATTTGCATATAGACATAGTTTCTAAATAATCAGACTGGAGAAAGTGCATCAGCCAACACGTTCTCTTTTCCGCGGATATGGGAAATGTTCAAGTTATAGGGCTGAAGTGATAGAGCCCACCTCAAAAGTCTTTGGTTGGTATGTTTCATCTTGTCAACAAAAGTAAGTGGGTTATGATCAGTGAACACTTGAATGGGATAAGCAGTGCTGCCAATATATACTTTGAAGTTTTCTAGTGCCATGATCAGTGATAAAGCCTCCTTTTCAATGGTGGCATAGTTTCTTTGATATTTGTTAAATTTTTTAGAAAAATAGCACAGCGGATGAAGCACGTGATCACTCTCACCCTCTTGCAGAAGCACAGCACCGGCGCCAATTTCACTGGCGTCGACATGGAGAGTGAACTGTTCCTGGAGGTCAGGTGCAAGTAGTACAGGAGCATTTGCCAGCAGGGATTTAAGATTCTCAAAAGATTCCTGGCAAGCCGTAGTCCACTTGAAGGTTTTCTTGCCACTCAGCAGGTCAGTCATGGGAGAGGCAACGGAGGAGAAGTTTGGACAAAAACGGCGGTAGTACCCCGCCATACCCAGCAACCTCATCACACTCTTCTTATCGCCTGGCACTGGATACTGTTGAATTGCCTCAATTTTGGCTGCTATAGGCTGGACTTCCCCTTGTCCGA
This sequence comes from Homarus americanus, assembly GCF_018991925.1. Lineage (NCBI taxonomy): Eukaryota > Metazoa > Arthropoda > Malacostraca > Decapoda > Nephropidae > Homarus > Homarus americanus. Next base: position 260,264 of record NW_024714800.1, read on the forward strand.
CCACATGCCCCAAGAAAGTGACGTGGGCATGGCCGAACTCAGTTTTGACGAGGTTCACTGTCAGCTTGCTTGCAGCCAGTACGGAGAAGAGGGCTTGTAAACGACTCATGTGATCTTCCCAGGAACTGCTGAAGACGATAAGGTCGTCTAGGTAACAGCGGACACCTTCCAGACCAGACGTGATGAAATTCATGAGGCGTTGAAAGGTTGCAGGGGCGTTCCGCATACCAAACGGAAGGACTGTGAATTGGTACAACCCCTCAGGAGTGACAAAAGCAGAGATGGCCCTGGAGCGTTCAGTCAGTCTTATCTGGTAGTAGCCCTGGAGGAGATCCAATTTGGTCACGTACCTTGCCTGTCCAAGATCGTCGATCACATTGTCGATGCGTGGCAAGGGATAACCATCGGGTTCAGTGACGGCATTCACCTTGCGGTAATCCACACACAGCCGCATTGACCCATTCGGCTTTGGAACTAGAACAACAGGGGATGCCCATGGACTGATGCTGGGTTCGACGAGGCCTAGCTCTTGAAGACGCTGTACCTCGGCTCGCACACACTCCCGCTTGAAGGCATTAAGACGGTAGGGACGCTGTCGGATTGGCTTGGCTCCCCTGGTCTCAACGTCATGCTCCAGCACTGAGCAAGAGAGTGGGTAATCACCAACTATAATAAGATACTCCTGTAATAGAGACTTTATATTATTGGCTTGGTCACTAGAGAGATGGCACAACTTAGCACTGGGGTCCTCCAAGACAGTCGAGTTTTCAACTTTTACACTAGACCCATTCATTATTTCAGAAAAACACTGATCTTTATCATCCTTACACTCTGGCACAATGATACAATTTGGCAAGGATTGATCAACACAAGCAACTGCTTTTCCCAGGGTTTCGTTACGAACATGATATGACTTTAAAAGATTGACATGGATAAGGCGTTTTTTCTTACGCCGTTCAGGGGTGCTAATCACATAATTCACTGACCCCTGTTTTTCTAGTACTTCATATGGACCACTGTATTTGGATTTAAAAGGGTGATCATGTAAGGGCAGGAAGGCCAACACCTGCTCCCCCACTTGGAATTCTCTAGGTTTTGCCTGATGGGCCTTATCAAAATGCAGTTTCATTTTCACCTGAGCACACCTTAAGTTGGACTGGGCAAGTTCTACAGCCAGACGCAACTTCTCCTTGAATTGGACCACATATGAAGCTAAGGGCGTCGCGCTCTGATCACTCAACCAACACTCTTTTAACACCTTAAGAGGCCCTCGCGCCTCATGTCCATAGACGAGCTGGAAGGGCGAGAATCCTAGCGACTCTTGTTTACTGTCCCGAACAGCAAACCAAAGCAGGTCAACTCCCTCGTCCCAATCCTTCCCAGTCTCCAGACAGAAGGTGCGCAGCATGAGTTTTAGTGTCTGGTGAAACCTCTCTACCACCCCCTGTGACTGAGGGTGATAGGCCGAAGACCTCAACTGCCGGACTCCCAGGGTTTGCATTACCTGATTAAACAACCGGGAAGTAAAATTGGAACCCTGATCTGACTGCACCACTGTAGGAAGGCCTACTTGAGTGAAGAAGTGGGTTAAGGCTTTGATAACATTCTTCGCTGTGATGCGGCGCAAGGAATGGCTTCAGGATAACGGGTTGCACAATCAATAATGGTTAGCAAGAACTGATGACCACGAGGGGTCTTAGGTAAGGGACCGACACAATCTATGACCACCTTACTAAAGGGCTCTTCAATGACTGGGATAGGCTGCAGAGGGAATGGTTTAACACTGGGGTTCGGTTTCCCCGCTACCTGACAATCATGGCAAGTGCGACAGTAAGAGCTGACGTCTTTCTTCATCCTAGGCCAAAAGAACTGGGATAAAATTTTTGCATAAGTCTTCCTAACTCCTAAATGACCACCCACCCCATCATGAGCGATACTAAGTATGTCCTGCCGCAAAGGTTTGGGAATAACAACTTGATGATGAACTAACCAAGGGTGATTGGCAGGAGAATTGGAGGGACGGAACTGCCGCATTAATACACCAGACCTAGTGTAGTAGCAATTTGATTCTTGCTCAGCTTCTGTCTCAGTGACTGACCTATTGAGAAAACCTACTAGCTCAGGATCCCCTGCTTGTAGCTCAATAAACTTACTCCTAGTGATGGGAGAGGAACCAAAACTAGTGACATCTGGGTTCCTATCTCCATCAGAACTACTCTGGAGGTTACCTGGTTGTGGGGAATCCTCAAAAAATTCACTGAGACCAAGATCAGTATGTTCCGGCTGAACAAGATTATCCTCGGACTTCTCACAGTCCTGGAGGGAAACTTCATCAACTTCACTAGTCTCTTCTACCTCTGTACTGCGGCTCATGCTACGGGTCACAGCACACGCAGGGAACAACCCTGGAAAGTCTACTTCTAACTGCACAGTATTATTCTCGGCAGTGGGACAAGATGAGATCACAACATTAGGGAACATCATGTCACCAACGAGGTCATTTCCTATCAATAGAGAGACCCCTTCGACAGGTAAGCTATCTACTACTCCTAACGTGACATAGCCTGACCTTATGGATGACCGCAGGTACACTTGACAAAGGGGAATACGCGACCCACCGGTCAAACCGTTCACAAGCACCCAGCTACCAGTATAGCATGAATCCAGGAATGGAGCAGCTTCTTTAGTAACAAGAGATAAGGCTGAGCCTGTGTCTCTCAAGAGTTTAACAGAAATGGGTTGACTGAATTGATCCAAAGCTAAGGAACCAGGAGAACAAAATGGTTCAAAGGTTGATATCATAGAAGAGGGGGAAGGATTCAGGGCAACAGTCTGACTGAGGGCAGTGACACAGGGCTCCAATAATTTCTCCGATTGCTCGGCCACCCTGACCAAAAGAGCGGGGGATCCTTGGTGAGAGGAATTTCTTTTCTTTAACTTGAGACAGTCGCTGATGACATGTCCTGGCTTCTTACAGTACCTACAACTAGAGTTTCTCTCACCAGTAGGAGTGGATCCACCTGTCCCATGGACCATGGGCTCACCCGGGGTAGATGATGCAGAACCTGAGGGTCGGGTCGGTATGACAAGAGGCAGGGACCCCGATGTAGGTGTGTCACGCTGCCTGTAGCGTCGGGATCTCGCATAGCTTGAGGCATCTGTTCATCTTCTATTTCACACAAGCTATTAATAATTTGTTAATTGTACTTATTATATTATTATTGTTCTTAGTTACTTAGGTTAATTGTATATTGTAATGTAATTTATATGCATCATTGTCTTACTCTGTTAAGTCAACTCAAGAGTAATATTAATTAATTATATAAAATATCAGCAAATGTCTAGATCACGTGATTATGAGGCGCTCTCAGCGGCGTCCGCTTCCAGTGTGAAAATCCGGTAGATGGTTAGGCGTGTCTATTCGTTCTCTAGCCTTGACCCTTGTCTAGTGCTTTATCAAGTTTTCTGCAATGCCCTAGGGGTATCAGTATTAGTAACACGTTTAGTTAGGCCTAGGAAGAGATCCTGGTGGTAAGAATCTCCTGTTTGGTAGGGATAATCATTTTGTATTGATTGTTGTATATATATATTTCGTATGTCTTGTGTAATATAGTAATGTTAAGTAATATTTGTTTGGTCTAACTCCTTACAGCATATTTTTGCCCTTCGGCATCACTCTTATTTTATATACATTACTTATTCCTTAAATTCATGTTTGCTAGTCATTACTCCTTTAGAACATAAATTGAATTAATTAATTATCCTTTTGTGGTTCACTAATTACAACTGTTCTTACTTTTCAAGTACATTTAGTTGAGTAGGTTTTGGTGGAGATAATTATGCCGTGTTCCCTGTTTGTACCTTTATTTGTTAATAACTTGGGGTAGGATTCACTCCCCAAGTATAAAGGGTAGTGGGATCGCGACAAGCCTTAGTAAGCCCCTTCAGTACTTCGGCTGAAGGTGAAGCCAAAAAGCTTTCCAGGTCAAACATGTTGAACTCAAAATCGAGTAGCGAAAAAAAATAACCGTGGCAGCTAAGCTAACTAGCTAGCTAATTAATAATGTCAAAATGCAATAAATTGTGAAACACAGCAAGGGATTAACCAAACACCTGGTACACAAGATAAGGGTTAACTCACCAGTAGCTTAAGCAATAACAGGAGCAATATAAATGAACACTGTGAACACAGCAACTTGCATCCAAAAATACTTAGCGATGAAACAACACCTGGCGAGTAACAACACTTGATATGACGCAACAATGGTGGTTAGCTCCCGGACACAGGCCCCCACTTGTCGCGATCCCACTACCCTTAATACTTGGGGAGTGAATCCTACCCCAAGTTATTAACAAATAAAGGTACAATTAGGGAACACGGCAATAATTATCTCCACCAAAAACCTACTCAACTAAATGTACTTGAAAAAGTAAGAACAGTTGAAATAAGTGAATCACAAAAGGGAAGATAATTAATTAATTCGATTTATGTTTTAAAGGGAGTAATGATTAGCAAACATGAATTTAAGGGAATAAGTAATTGTATAATAAAATAAGAGTGATGCCGGAAGGGCAAAAATATGCTGTAAGGAGTTAGACCAAACAAATATTACTTAACATTACTATATTACACAAGACATACGAAATATATATATACAACAATCAATACAAAATGATTATCCCTACCAAACAGGAGATTCCTTACCACCAGGATCCCTTCCTAGGCCTAACTAAACGTGTCACTAATACCTGATACCCCTAGGGCATTGCAGAAAACTTGATAAAGCACTAGACAAGGGTCAAGGCTAGAGAACGAATAGACACGTCTAACCTACGCCACGGATTTTTGCTACTGGGGAAGCGTGGGTACGCCGCTGAGAGTGCGTCTCATAATCACGTGATCTAGACATTTGCTGGATATTTTATATAATTAATTAATATTACTCTTGAGTTGACTTAACAGAGTAAGACAATGATGCATATAAATTACATACATAAATATACAATTAACCTAAGTAACTAAGAACAATAATAATATAATAAGTACAATTAACAAATTATTAGTAGCTTGTGTGAAATGGAAGCGTGAACAGATGCCTCAAGCTATGCGAGATCCCGAGCGCTCAGGCATGTGACACTACCCACATTGCTCAGGAGGGAGCAGTATTACTAACCCCAGTTATCGACCCACCCCTTACATGGAGCCGTTAAGGATATCTCTGTAGAGAGAAGTACAACACCCTCCCTCCTCCTCTCCCAGGTCAACACTAACACCCTCCTCCTCTCCCCAGGTCAACACTAACACCTCCTCCTCTCCCCAGGTCAACACTAACACCCTCCTCCTCCCCAGGTCAACATTTCACCCTCCTCTCTCCCAGGTCAACACTTAACACCTCCTCCTCCCCGCAGGTCAACACTAACACCCACCTCCTCCCGCAGGTCAACACTAACACCCACCTCCTCCCGCAGGTCAACACTAACACCCTCCTCCTCCCGCAGACAGGTGTGTGTCGTCTTCGTCAGTTCAGCATCACCTCGCGGGGCGGAGTGGTGAACCGGGGCGACTCTCTCAGACCTCGTCGCTCTGCATCCAACACTTCCGTCACCTCAACCGTATCCTCGTGCAGCAGGGTACCCAGGTGAGGAGGCAGCAGGTCTTACTGTAACAAGAGGGAAGATTGTTTAAGGCTTTCTTTACTATCATAAGATACCCCAAAATTATGCCTGAAGTAGGTTGGGTTAGGTTAGGTTAGGCTAGGGTTGGTCTGGTTAGGTTAGATTAAGTTAGGTTAGGTTAGGTTGGGGTCATTTTACCAATCACCAAAGAATGATAAAGAGACAGCCGCTAACACTACTGACGCCTCTCTCCCCCAACAGCACAGGATCAGGACCGTCCACGCCAGGCTGCAGCAAGGTAGCCACTCCAACCTCCTCGCCACAGTATCGGGTGGTGATGCTGGGTGCTCTTGGCGTGGGCAAGTCCACCCTCATCACCCAGTTCATGACTTCAGAGTACATGTGTGCCTACGACGATTCCCCAGGTAAGTCATAAGAGGTCAGGTGACTCCTCAGGTTAGTCATAAGAGGTCAGGTGACTCCTCAGGTTAGTTATAAGAGGTCAGACGAATCCTCAGGTTAGTCATAAGAGGTCAGGTGACTCTTCAGATTAGTCATAAAAGGTCAGGTAACTCCTCAGATTAGTCATAAGAGGTCAGGTGACGCCTCAGGTTAGTTATAAGAGGTCAGGTGACTCCTCAGATTAGTCATAAGAGCTCAGGTGACTCCTCAGGTTAGTCATAAGAGCTCAAGTGACTCCCAGGTAACTCATTAACAAGGGACGTCCTCTAGAACCCTTAATTTCGCGACCATTGATAAGAGGCGACTATTTCATTTTTATAGTACAGCAGTAGACGGGGGCTGCTGCTGCTGTAATTAAGATTTTTCATTAAACTCGTCGCTTCTGGGGCCTGTACTGTGACGCCAGGGATGAGGAGTGGCATAGTCAACCTTGCCATATGCCATACCGTGTGACCCTGCATGTGTGACCTGCCATGTGTGACCCTGCCATATGTGTGTGACTGCCATGTTGTTGTGACCCGGCCATATTGTGTGACCCTGCCTTACTATCTGACCTTGTCTTACTGTGACTCTTCCATTCTGTGACCCTACCGTACTGTGACCCTACCTGTGACCCTACCATAAAGTAACCCTACTACTGTGACCCTACAGTACTGTGACCTACCATACTGTGACCCTACCGTACTGTGACCCTACCGTACTGTGACCCTACCATACCCTAAGTAACCCTACCGTACTGTGACCCTACTACTGTGACCACTGTGACCCTACTGTGACCCTACCATACTGTGACCCTACCGTACTGTGACCTACCATACCCTACCGTGTGACCCTACAGTACTGTGACCACCATACTGTGACCCTACCATACTGTGACCCTACCGACCCTACCGTACTGTGACCCTACCGCCCTACCATACTGTGACGCTACTGTGTACTGTGACCTACCGTACTACTGTGACACCGTACTGTGACCCTACCATACTGTACTGTGACCCTACCGTACTGTGACGCTACCGTACTGTGACCCTACCATACTGTGACCCTACCATATACCGTACTGTGACCCTACCGTACTGTGACGCTACCATACTGTGACGCTACCACTACCCTACTGTGACCCTACCGTGACCTACCATACTGTGACGCTACCGTACTGTGACCCTACCGTACGACCCTACCATACTGTGACCCTACCGTACTGTGATACCGTACTGTGACCCTACCATACTGTGACCCTACCGTACTGTGACGCTACTACTGTGACCCTACCATACTGTGACCCTACCATACTGTGACCTGTGACCCTACCATGACCTACCGTACTGTGACCCCAACCCTACCGTACTGTGACGCTGTGACCCTACCGTACTGTGACCCTACCATACTGTGACCCTACCATACTGTGACCCTACCATACAATGACCCTACCATACTGTGACCCTACCGTACTGTGACCCTACCATACTGTGACCCTACCATACTGTGACCCTACCATACTGTGATGCTACCATACAATGACCCTACCATACTGTGACCCTACCATACTATGACCCTAGTATACCACATGACCCTACCATGATAACCGAGGCATTTGCTCTAAGTAGAATCTTTACGGAGGGGTCTGATGAATGTCAAAATGAACACTGAGACTCCTGTTGTCTCGGTAGGGTTGTCAAAATTCTTCGCCCGTTGTGTCTTATTGTCTAACACAAAATCGTAAAGATACGTTTTGGAGCGAGCTGTACCAACTATCTGCTGAGATAGTGAAGTAAATAGATTAAGCGAGTTTGTAGTGACTAGTAACGATGTTAGTAAACAAAAAGATAAATTAAAACCTACTAAGTCGCCAGGTCCCAACGAGATATTTGCCAGAGTAGTAAAGGAATGTAAGGCAGAACTTGGTATGCCCTTAGCAAACTTGTTTAATATGTCATTAAAAAGGGGGCATAGTACCAGAATCCTGGAGGATATCGAATGTGATACCGATTTTCAATAAATGAGATAGATCACTATCATCAAACTACCGCCCCACCAGTTTAACTTCAATTGAAGGCAAATTTCTGGCAGCAATAGTTACAAACTCAATTCGAAATCACCTCGAGAAACATAAGCATGGCTTCACAAGTGGGCGTTCATGTCTGACAAATCTACTATCATTCTTTTCAACTCGAATCGGTTGATGACGAATACAATTCTTAATTGGGTTAAGGCGTGGTTAAAGGCCGGGAAACAGATCCGATTGGGGTGACGTCACTATTGGAGTACCCCAAGGCTCAGTACTTGGACCAATATTATTTATTATATACACTAACGACAGGTTTAGGCGTAGACAGCAACATAAGTAAAATTTGCTGATGACACTAAAATAGGGCGTGTAATTAAATCTCATGAAGACTAGAGTAAATTATAAGAAGACCTTTACCAACTTTTTTTCAAGTGGTGAAAAATTGTAGATGAAATTTAATATTGAAAAATGTGGAGTACTTAAGTTGGGAAATGAAAACCGGGAAACCAGCTGTCAGGTGAACAAACTTTATATAGAGAAATCCGAGTGTGAGAAAGATTTAGGGTAATGATAAGTAGGAATCTTAAACCAAGACAACAATGTGTATTTATTTGCTCAAAACAAGGCTAATAAAGTACTTGGGTTCATACAAAGGAGTGTTAGTTACAAGACTAGCGAAGTTATCTTAAAACTATATCTTGCGCTTGTGAGACCTCACTTGGATTATGCAGTTCAATTCTGGTCACCGTACTACACAATGGATATAGAATCCTTAGAAAGAATTCAGAGGAAAATGACAAGACTAATCCCGGGCATTAGGAACCTCGAGTACAAAGACAGATTAAAACATCCGAATTTACACTCCCTCGAGAGACATAGTGAGGGGCGATATGATCGAGGTGTATAAATGGAAGTCAGGGTTAAATAAAGGTGATATAACAAAGGTACTTAAATTATTCAACCAGGTGCTAACTCGTAGCAACAGTTTTAAATTAGACAGATTTAAATCTTGGCGCGTGATAGGTAAACACTGGGTAGCTTCAGATATAAGTTGGACAGATATACGAGTATGAGGGTTGGGTGGGGCGGCCCAATAGCCTCACTACAGTTTCTTCCATTCTTATGTTCTTATGACTCTGCCACACGGAAACCTTGTCATACTGTGTGACCCAACCACACTGTGTGACCCTACCACACTGTGTGGCCCTGGCATACTGTGTGACCCTGGCATACTGTGTGACCCTGGCATACTGTGTGACCCTACCACACTGTGTGACCCTACCACACTGTGTGACCCTACCACACTGTGTGGCCCTGGCATACTGTGTGACCCTACCACACTGTGTGACCCTACCATACTGTGTGACCCTACCACACTGTGTGACCCTACCACACTGTGTGACCCTGGCATACTGTGTGACAATGGCATATTGTGTGACAATGGCATACTGTGTGAACCCTACCATACTGTGTGACCCTGCCATACTGTGTGACCTGGCCATAATGTGACGCCTGCCATATTTGACCCTAACCTAACCATAACGGATGGTTGGTGGTAGAGGTGGGTGGTGGCGCGGGTGGGTGGTGGCGGGGGTAATGGTGGGGTGGGTGGTGTGAGAGCAATGTGGGGTGGGTGTGAGAGAGTAATGGTGGGTGGGTGGTGGCTGGGTGGTGGCGGGGGTAATGGTGGGGTGGGAGGGTGGGTTGCCTGCCACAGATTATGGCTTAACAAGGTTAGTACGAGGTGTGAGGGGCTAATGTATGGGGCGTGAGTTACCTCCTCCTTTCTTCCTTCCTTCCTTCTCTTCCTCACTCCCCATCCTCTTTCCCTCTTTTTCCTTCCATCCTTCCTTCTCCTCCTCCTCCTTCCTTACTCCCCCTTTCCTCTTCCTTCTTCCTACCTCCCACTCATTTCCTCCTCCTCCTCCTCCTTTTCTTTCCCTTCCTCTACTGCGCCATCTTCAGGCTTTACAGTGTATTAATAATAATTCAGAGTTTATTAGTTACACAGGTGCCAAGTGTTTGAGGTATACCAAAGACGTGAGTGGCGTACCTAACCTAACCTACTCTGATTTGATCTCACCTCGTATAACCTAACTTACTGTAATTTAACCTCTATTAACTGATCTGACTGAATTCCGCATTTTAACCTCTCTCTCTCTCTCTCTCTCTCTCTCTCTCTCTCTCTCTCTCTCTCTCTCTGTTTATCTGTCTATCTGCCTCTTTCCCTTTTTTTCCTTCCTCTCCTCCTTACACACACACTCTCCAGCTCTCTCCTTCCCCTTCCAACGTTTGTGTCAGGTCGAGTTACCATGGCGACGAACTCTCTCTCTCTCTCTCTCTCTCTCTCTCTCTCTCTCTCTCTCACACAGGACTGCTCTACCCTCCAAATTGTGAAATTACATAGAAAGTGACTTATTTTCCTCCAAACTTTCGGTCCTGAACAACACGTGTAGTATGGTAGTTTAAGTAAGTCAATTATATACGTTATTATTTAAGGGAGACCTGAATGTAAGAACCTTTTGAGTGAGTCAGTTAAGTTTTCATACATCATTAGTTCAGGTGAAAATCTTAACTTATGAGCTGCTGAGATTCTTGACCTTAATACAGCCTGTCGTAAGATGAGGTAAATTCTCCAGTGATAAAGAAAATATTATGAAGTCCACAGGTTTTGGAAGAGAGTGAGTTCCAAGTACGAATCTTTGGTCGTCTTGTGGAATGACTCCACCGCTACTGCTACTGCCACACCTTCGCCGCCATTTATTACCTTAATATTAAATATCCTAATACAAAAGTAGCTACCCTAGCTGTGTTGAGTTAGTTGAGCCGCAGATCTATGCGGCTCTCCTTCCCCTGAGGCAGAGCAATGCAGACCTAAGCAGAGAGAAGGACAGTCGACATCTCAACCAGGCTGTAACATAACTTCTGGGCTGCTGCTTCCGTTCAGATAACACCTCCTCGAGTCTGGCATAGAAACATCTTGCACTTGGTCCCATCCCGCCAGAGGTTGTGAACACCAGAGGAGTGAAGCTGTCTTGATCAACATTCAGAATTCTCTCCCCATATTTCCTGTTCTTGTCGTTCTCGTTCCTCCTGTGTTCAGCATCGAGAGCTAGGTTACGGTGACATGTGGCCATGGGATCGAAAATCCTTTTGTCAAAGAAGGCTCGCTGTCCCCGCGTCCAGAATCCTCGAGCACTGACGCCCACACGGGCTTCGTTGGATGTGTTTGAAGTCCTTCTACTACTTTTTGCACTATACTTCCGAGATGGGGGCCAAGTTTCCGAAGCGACCAACCGTTGTATGCTGTGATTGATTTACGCCCCCCGTCGGACTCGTGGCGGCGGGGAATAAAACTGTTATTGGTGGTATGTGGCTGTTGTTCACGTCTTTAAGGGCGCCTCGCTTATAGCACGGTGCTCTCTCTCTCTCTCTCTCTCTCTCTCTCTCTCTCTCTCTCTCTCTCTCTCTCTCTCTCTCTCTCTCTCTCTCTCTCTCTTACGCTGCTCACTCCTCCTCCTTTTCCTCCTGCTCCTCTTCTCCCCCCGTCCATCTACAGACGACCACCCCTTCCTCCTACTCTTCCTCCTCCACACAACACCCTCCTCCTCCACCCAACCTCCTACTTCTCCCTCCTCACCCAACCTCCTACTTCACTCTCCTCCTCCACCACCCAACCTCCTACTTCCTCTCCTCCTCCCACCCAACCTCCCTACTTCCTCTCCTCCTCCACCCAACCTCCTACTTCCTGTCACTCCTCCACCCAACCTCCTACTTCCTCTCCTCCTCCACCCAACCTCCTCTTCCTCTCCTCCTCCACCCAACCTCCTCTTCCTCCTCTCCTCCCACCCAACCTCCTACTTCCTCTCCTCCCACCCAACCTCCTACTTCCTCTCCTCCTCCACCCAACCTCCTGCTTCCTCTCCTCCTCCCACCCAACCTCCTACTTCCCTCTCCTCCTCCACCCAACCTCCTACTTCCTCTCCTCCTCCACTTGCCCAACCTCCTACTTCCCTCTCCTCCTCCCACCCAACCTCCACTTCCTCTCATCCTCCATCCAACCTCCTACTTCCTCTCCTCCCTCCACCCAAACTCCTACTTCCTCTCTCCTCCTCCACCCAACCTCCTACTTCCTCTCCTCCTCCACCCAACCTCCTACTTCCTCTCCTCCTCCACCCAACCTCCTACTTCCTCTCCTCCTCCACCCAACCTCCTACTTCCTCTCCTCCTCCTCCTCACATAAATACAGGGCAAAGCTCATTTTCCACTGGATGAATTATTCCTGTTTTTTATCACAAGCAATTTACAGAGTGGCTGGCTGACGTCTTTGTTGACCGAGGTTCCCAGTGTGTTATGATTTACAGATGATAGTGAATTTATTTACGTCGTAATTCACTTATTTACTTGTACATTGTTGGTTTGGTTCACTTATTTGGTTGAATGGTTTCTTTATTCTGTTGTACACCTAACTAACCAATTATCTATTTTAATTAACCAACTAACTTTAACCGGCAAATTTGTAACCGATTTTAACTCTCTCTCTCTCTCTCTCTCTCTCTCTCTCTCTCTCTCTCTCTCTCTCTCTTATTAGATATCACTTGGTAAGGTAATCCTCTTAGCTCTTTAACAGGTGGTTTCCCAAAGGCTCTTAAGTTAATTGTTCTTCCAGCATATATGAAAGCACATTTTCCCTTAGCTGGAGATGTGAGCACGTATTTCTTCGTTATACGAGATGTAAAACAATATTTCCCCGAACTTAGAATGGACAAGTGTAAAAATCGCACTTGAGCTACGATGCAGAGACCCAAACTGCAGACACTAGTTTGCATCAGAAGTGTACAGAGACAATACCGTATATACACCCTGCGTTCTGATGGTCGCATTCAGGGTAATAAACTCAGTCAGAATCTTTGAAAAATTCGAATCATTTAGGGGAAAGAAAATATGAAATCGAAGACACAGACGTAAACTGGAATCATTGACTTGAAACCATAATAAACTACTTGCTGACGAGGGTAATTTTATCCAGCTGAAAACATTTTTATAATATCCCGGTATCATAACGATCAGAGCAAGAACTCCTTCAAACACTCCCACCAGATAACGACAACAACCATACATGGCTCCCAAAAAGTTATCAAATCTCAAAAGGTCCATTACCACCCCCGATCTATACGGCCAGGCAATAGACAACCTCCCTAGACCAGCATCCGCCAGTAGGGTCGGCGGAATATGAAATAAGGCCCTTAAAACACCCATATATGGGACAGGGTAGGATGTCTAGTGCCTGTACCGACAGATAATAACTAACCCATGACACAACCCTAACACACCAATAGGCGGTCAGCCCGCCCTCTCTTACCGCCTCCTGAATTTCTTCAATTTCCAAACTATAACTTCCTTCCCCCACCTCTAATCTTCTTCCACCCCTTCTTTCTCTATTAAAAAAACCTCCCTCTCACCCACCCCTTCACCCTCCCTCCCTCTCACCCACCCCTTCACCGTCCTCCCTCTCTCCCGCTCCCACCCCTCTCTCTCTCACCCACCCCACCCACCCACTCACCCTCCATCTCACCCACTTCCTCACCCACCCTCTCACCCCCTACCCCCCCCTACCCCAAGGTTTTGACGTTAGTTCCACCCTCATAATCCGATTTTGATAACCAAACGCGTTCATTATATTCTGGTCAATAGCTCGTGTGCGGCCAACGATGTTTTAAATCCGCTTTTGGTGGGCGTGAGGGAGAGGATGAGAGCCAGGGATTACATTACCTTTATCATGGCTTTATACCTGTAGTGGGACGAAATTAATTTTCAGTGGAAATTATTATTTTTTTCTCGGGAATTAGGTCGAGAGGATGAGGTTAAATATATACAGTACCTGTTCTAATGTAATGTAACCTAAGCTACTATAACCTAACCTAACCTATAATACCCCACAGGGTATAACTCCATCTAGTGCCCAAATTTGTGTTACCTTGTCGTAGTATTGAGGCTCGAACGAACCACTTCCAAATACCTGGGATGGTTATAAAGTTCCCATCTTGTAACCTCAGATGAGGAAGTTGAAAGTGAGTTGTCGTTAAGGTCGTAAATTCACTTCGTCATAGGTGTTGTGGCTGGCCTCGACACTCCATAGTTCATTCCCAATATTTTCTACATCCTTTAATTAGTCTCCAGGTGAGGAAGGGTTTGGGGCGTCCTATTTCATTAACTTATCTCTTGCCCTTGAACATCCATGAACAGACACAATAAACGATTTCGGGCGTTCCTCTTGGATGATCGTCTCTTGAAGGTCCAACCACATTGCCTCCCGTGCTTGATGGTAAATTCAAATAGCTTTAATGGTGAAGATTTTTACTTCATACATTCAGGTGGTGAAAAACATGAGATAGGTGTTGAGCAGTAGTGTAGAGGGATACTGAGTAGTGTCAGATAGTTTAGTATAGGCGAATGTTAAGAATAAGTTACACTGACAGGAAAACAAATGAATAAGTAATAAGATTAGCAAAAACTTCAAGAGAAATACTTGAAATATACGGAAAAGGAAAAATGAGATACTTTGGTCATATAATTAGGGATGGGAGAATAATAAAAAAAATTACTGGACAAAATTAAAGGTAGGAGAGCCAAGGGTAGGCAGAGACTGGGATGGATGAATGAAATTAAAAACTGGGGCCCCAGAGAGATACAAATCCTTGGAGGATTGGTAACAACAGCCCGAGAACATTTAGAGTGAAGGGCTGTGGTCGCCAGCCATCAGATATGAAGACGGTACTCTGATTTAATTGATTCATTGATTGATTAATTGAAGTAAGAATATTTTATCTTAACTTAACCTACTTACCCAACCTAACTGAGCCTTACCAAACCCTGCCTAACCAAACCTAACCCAACCCTGCCTAACCTAACCATGTCCTCTGCAGGTAATGACGAGAATGGCGCTGAACGGGGCGTATCTGTACTACTGGAGGGAGAGGAAGCAGAGCTGGTGTTTATACGTCTTCAGGATATAACCCAAGCCATAGCTGTGAGTACTAGAGACCCCACACACCTGCATACACCACTACACATCTCCACACACCTCCATACACCACCAAACTCCACCACACTCCACCACACACCACCACACACCACCACACACTACCACACACCACCACACAGGACCACACACTCCACCACACAACAACCACACACCACCACACACTACCACACCACCTACCACACACACACCACACACACACACACACACACCACTACCACACCACACACACCACACACCACACACACACACAACACACACACCACCACACACACCACACACACACCACACTACCACACACCACCACACACACAACACACACACACACACCACCACACACCACCACACACTACCACACACCACCACACACTACCACACACACCACTACTACCACACACTACCACACACACACACTCACCACACTACCACCACACACTCCACCACACACACACACCACACACTCCACACACACTCCACCACACACACTACCACCACAGACACACACACATCCACCACACACACACACCACCACACCACCACATCACTACACCACACACCCACACACCACACCACACACACACCACACACACAAACACACCACACACACACACACACACCACACACCACCACACCACACACACCACCACACACACACACCCACCACACTACACACACACACACCACACACACACACACCACACACACCACACACACTCACCACACACCACACACCACCACACACACCACCACACACACACACACACCACCACAAACACACCACACACACACACACACACTACCACACACCACCACACACTACCACACCACCACCACACACCACACACACACTACCACACACCACCACACACACACCACACACACCACACACCACACACACACCACACACCACCACACACTACAAACTAACCACACACACCACCACACACCACACACACCACACACCACCACACACCACACCACACACACACACCCACACCACACACACACTACCACACACACACCCACACACACACCACACCACACACACCCACCACACACCACACACACACACACACACACACCACACACACCACACACACTACCACACACCACCACACACCACCACACACACATGCCACCACCACCACACCCACCACTGTGCCACTACCACCCACATGCACCACACACACTACCACACACCACACACACACTACCACACACTGTACCACCCACACACCACCACACACTACCACACACTACCACACCTTACCACACACCACCACACACTACCACACACCACCACACACCACCACACACCACCACACACTATCACATACCACCACATCCCTCCACATTATGTACCAATAATCTGTATAAGTCGTCAGAAACTAATCCACTGAACAATATGGATAATTAAGCATGATATAATCCGATTAGCGTAAGAATGAAGTGTATGTGTGTGTGTGTGTGTGTGTGTGTGTGTGTGTGTGTGTGTGTGTGTGTGTGTTTGTTCTCACACAGAGTGGTGAAATGCGTCTAGTGTGGCAGCATTATGTTAGTGTTAAGGTGCAAGTACTGCTTGCTTCCACTCTCTTTCAGCTGCCGCCACTGGCTAGCCCTCCTGGTGAACAGGGAAGCAACTTACATAAGTCTTCCCCTGCCAGTACACAGCCTCTTCACCATCAAGACTCCTGCTGTGCCTCCTCGTGGCAACACACGGTAACTGGGTGTATTGCGGGCCCAGGCTAGACGAGCAGGGGATTTTGGAGTATGAGTGGCCTCCAGAGGGACGGCGCATAGGCCCACTGGAATGTGGACACGCTTTGGCGCCTACCAACCACTGTCCCGTTGCCTTCCAGATTAACCTTGGGAGGTATAAGGCTACGGGAGTAAACCCCGAACGAAAAATCTGCGGTGAAGCCCCGCATCTGGCAGACATGCTTACAGAGCTCCAACAAGACCCCAACGGAGCTATAGGTGGAAGCGGTGACCAACATGGGAACCCAACGACTACACCAACAGACGAAGGCAATGCTTGATGGACCGGCTACTAAGGTGAACCCAACAAACTGGGCTATCGGCAGTCCATTGCGACTCTTCCTCTCCCTAGTCACTGCAACACTTGCACCACTGGATCAGGAAAAGAGAGAGCCAAGATGTGTGGTTGCTGCTTGCGCTCCTGCCTCAACACACCAATCAACTCATGTGCAGCCATCATCCAGCTCATCATACCTCTCATCATCATCAAAACTCCTATACCCCCCAAAAGTCCTATGGCGACAGACGAGTGGTGACGGGGACAGGCAGAGATGTCTGCTGGGAATCTCCAGTCACCACTCTGCACATGGGCGGCACAGATAAGATAGTCGTTTATGTAATGTGATCTAGGCAGCAGTGCAATCCGGTCTTATCTGTGCGACTGAGCAACCCCTTCGAGGAGCCACTCTCCTCACCCCACATGGGGAGGGGGCTAGAAGAGGTGCCCTGAACATAGCCTGCCTAAAAAACCAACCTGACTGGGTAACCGCAACCAGTAAGGTCATCCTTATGCTGTCGAAAGCACAATCATAATCACAGATCCAAACAAACTTTACAACCTCTTATGGTCACTGCATGGAATGTCAGGACCCTTCTGGATACTGGCACAAATGAGCATCCTGATAAAAGAACTGCCCTTGTGGCAAAAGAGCTGGCTAGGTGTAACATCGACTTAGCAGCCATTAGTGATTCCCGGCTCCCAGACAAGGGTCAACTCTCAAAACGGGGGTCTGGCTGTACCTTCTTCTGGAAGGGTAAGCCTGCTGTGGAGAGAAACCACATTTATGGAATTGGCTTTGCCATCCGCCAACACATCCTACACAGGCTAACTGAAATGCCTATTGGGATCAACGAGTTCCTCATGACGCTCCGAGTCCCACTGAATCACTCACGTCATGCCTTTTTCATCAGTACATATGCCCAATACTGTGCAGAGGATGATTATCAAGGAAGCCTTTTACACCGACCTTGACAGAGTGCTAACCTCTAATCCCAAGAGAAGATAAGGTTGTGCTCCTAGGTGACTTCAATGCCAGAGTTGGCAGAGATGCTGACATTTGGCAGGGAATCATAGGGAAAAATGGACTAGGCAAGAGTAATCCTTAAGGCCTACCCCTCCTGAGCAAGTGTGTTGCACACAACCTCACTGTCACCAATACCTTGTTTAGGCAGGCCGACAAGTTCAAGGGTTCGTGGCAACACCCACGATCCAAACACTGGCATCTCATTGACTACATCATTGTCAGAGAAAGAGAATGCCGAGATGTCCTCATAACCCGAGCCATGCGTGGCTCAGACCATTGCGACACTGATCATCGGCTTGTAAGAGCCAATCTATCACTTCACGTCACCCCAAAACGGCGAAGGCAGCAAGTCTCCAGAAGAGGTTTAAACAGTAATCGTCTGGAGGATCTAGCGGTAGCACATGCTTTCAGAGAGCAGCTTGAATATGGGCTGGTAAACGGCCCGACAACAAACAGCTCAAATCCCAATGCCAAATGGGATATTCTCGACACTGCCATGACAAAAACCTGCAGAGACCCTCGGCCAGATCGAAAGAATACGCCAAGACTGGTTTGATGAAAATGACCCGAAAATCAATGTATTCGTCGATGATAAACGTGCTGCTTTAACTGACTGACAGAACAACCTTCAGTCTCAGACCAAAGCTGATACCTTCTGCAAGAAGAATGCGGCGGCCGAGCGAGAACTCCCCAATCTAAAGAACGATTGGCTTAAAAATAAGCTTTTGAAACACAAAAATTTGCAGATCAGCACAAGATGCGTTAATTTTTCAATTTCACTAAAATTTTTTATGGGCCAACTCCCTTATAAAAGAAGATGTACGAAAGAGCACTGGAAAGAGCACTACCATTCACTGCTCAACCGAAACACCTATGTGGTTATCCTGACTACCCAGCAGGTCCCTCAGCATCCAGTGCTCACCCACCTCAGCTATCCTCCATCCCTGGATGAGGTAGCTACTTCCATCAAACAGATGAAAAATAACAAAGCCTCAGGGCCTGATGGAATCCCAGCCGATGCGTATAAAACAGGAGGACCTCTGCTTACCAGCCGTCTCCACTCTCTCCTGGAGAATATACGGGAAAAGGAGGAAATCCCCCAAGATCTTAAAGACGCCTGGCCACGTGTCTTTTAATGAAGGCCGCCCTTTCGACGTGATTAACTAACTACAAAAACTAAAAGCCACATCATTCGTTCGCCTTGCCGACAATCTGTACACGTTGTCATTATATTTCATCATCATCATCATCATCATCATCATCATCATCATCATCATTATCATTATCTTCTTCATTATTATTATTATTGTATGAATGATCTTTAATTTCTGGCTGTTTTATTTCCAACTGTTGTCTGTATTTTTCAAGTTACATGACGTTTCATGTATAGGCTCCAAAACTAATTCCATCCACAGTTTCAGTTACAATACTAATGTCAATCAATTCCAGTTAGGTGTTAGACCATCAGTAAAAGTATTTGTTACTCTACTGATTTCAATCATCACAATTTTAATTTAATTTCTACTGCGTTATTTTTTGTGATTTCAGTCTCAGTAACGATTAACTTTTCAGGTACATTAGAACACCATACACCATACATTAGTTAGCACTAAGTCATTTAATAATAAGGTATAATAATAAGCTGGTATGCCTAATCTTCATGTGGTCCAGTCCTCATAATAATTCTCACCATCAACCTCACCACCAGAGGGAAGGACACGCGGATGGGTGGGTGGTGGTGTACAGCATCAGTGACCGCGAGAGCTTCCAGGAGGCTTCCACCGCCCTGGGGAAGATCTGGTCCCTCGGCCACGTCACCCACAGAGCCGTCATCCTCGTCGCTAACAAGACCGACCTGGAGAGAACTCGGGTCGTCCCTATCACAGGTAAGGAACGTCTTATCAGCTGGTGTGGAAAGATATAGGAGGTCTGTCAGCAGGTTTGAACAGGTATGGGAGGTCTGTCAGCAGGTTTGGACATGTATGGGAAGTCTGTCAGCAGGTTTGGACATGTATGGGAAGTCTGTCAGCAGGTTTGGACATGTATGGGAGGTCTGTCAGCAGGTTTGGACATGTATGGGAAGTCTGTCAGCAGGTTTGGACATGTATGGGAGGTCTGTCAGCAGGTTTGGACATGTATGGGAGGTCTGTCAGCAGGTCTGGACAGGTATGGGAAGTCTATCGGCAGGTCTGGACAGGTGAAGGTAATATTGTAACAGCAAGTGTGGAAAGGCAGAAGGGGACGACGGCTGGGTGTCGGGACGGGACGTAGAGTTAAGGGTAGCCCATGGAATTGGTGTAGCGGCAGTCACCGAACCCCTTCAGAAAAAGTCTGAATACCTCTTCACATAATACAAAGTCTAATGCTAATTTTCTAGGACTTTTTAACCTTGCTGGGACCTTGATTTGGTGTAGGAGTGGGGTGGATGGGGCCTTTGTAACCCTTTACTTATGTTTTATGCCCTTAGAGATTGCAGTCTTTTAAACGTAACTTAATTCTATTGCTTCCTTATGTCGTTACTCTCTCTCTCTCTCTCTCTCTCTCTCAATTAAAGGTCCAATAAAGCAACTTACTCGGAAGGGGAAGCAAGGAAGGGAGGAACACCGGGTTATGTTTAAAAAGAATAGTGAATATATTAATAAATACCTAAAGATATAAAACGAGTCATGAATGTTGCTGGTCTGGGAGGGTCAGCCTTCAGATACATCGAGAATCGTAGGGTGAAGATGTAATGATGTACTAAAAATAACGTTGTAATTATACTTCGACTCCAGATTAACTAATTAGGAGACAAGACTGAGGCAGAGAATCTTTCCTAAAATATCCTGTATAAATTAATTTTGTCTCCTAACTTGTGCTAAGTAAACGTATCTAGTTAAGGTATGTAAATTTTAGTGTTATTTTGGGACGTTATTTTTGTGGTTCATTTTAATTCAGCAGTTACGAGGAATATTTCATCTTAGGAACGTTTGTGGATCTGAACACGGGAGCGAGCATAAGGGATAAGTTGAGATAAGGATGTGTTTCTCTTACACCTGAGCGTTTGGTGTGAAGAGTTCTGAGGGCGTGTTTGAAGCGGTGAGTCTGTTATCATTAGGTGACACTCGGCAACGTTAGAGAGGGAGGGCAGGGGTTGCAACACAGTTTGGGGTGAACTAATAACTCTCTTGGTTGTGCAGTGAATTATTAAATACTTCGTACGTGTTTGGTGGATTCCGTGCGGTACAGTAATAATAATAATAATAATAATAGCTGTTTACTTAGCGAAATTTGGATACATACACCACAATATAGCCCAAACTACAGTGTAATGTGATAACGAGTACATTGCTATTCACCCCAATTCATAGGGCATGAGAATGGGAGTTAAGACTATAAATAAATATGTAGTCCTATAATATTTTCCTCATCCGTTATGTGATTACTGTACTAACTTAAGTTTCCTTCCCTACCTCCTCCTCCTCCTGCAGAAGGCCGCACGCTGGCTGTCACCTATGAGTGTAAGTTCATCGAGGTGAGCGCTGGCTTCGACCACAACGTTGACGAGCTACTGGTTGGCATCCTCACCCAGGTCAGTCTGCTGCAGGAATACCTCTGCACTTCTCTCCTTGGTGGTTCCCAGTCCCAATGGTCACTAATTTTGTCTAATCAAACCAGTATGATTGAGGTTCGGTTCTAATGGGCACCAATTTTAGTGGTTAGTTTGGGGCCTATTAGGATATGGGCCCAATTGACCTACAGCATTCATTAGTACTCGTAGTCAAATAAGAAAATAGGTCTTGGTCTCCTGACCCTAAGTAACTTTCGAGAGGAAAATTTTTCTTTATAAAGCAATTTCATGAGTCAAGAGTTTAACATAGAGACACTGTGTGTGTGTGTGTGTGTGTGTGTGTGTGTGTGTGTGTGTGTGTGTTTAACTTGTGGGGAGGAGGCGGGTCTACGTGTTTCCCATGATAAGTTCTTTGTAAGCATAATGAGTTGTTGTACTTTATATACATTGCGATAATTTTCACATTTTACGTTGAACAGTGCATAGCATTATCTTATTCTGGACTGTCAACAGATCCGTCTGAAACAGCAGGCACAGCAGCAGACGGAAGGTGAGACGGGTCCTGCCAGCACGGCCGCCGGCAGCGACACCTCCCCCACCAGCACCACCTCCAAACTCCGACACAAGAACAGCTTCAGGGTAAAAGGCATCCTTAATAAACTCCTCAACAAGGACAGAAAGACCAAGTCATGTGAGAATCTTCACGTTTTATGAGGCCTTAAAAGCGAATTCTGGACCGCCCTATACAGTTTACAGTGAACCAGTTTGTTTTGTGATCATCGCAAACATAAATGTTATGCTCTTTTTCGGAACCTACTGTACGTTATTTTCGGAATCGTGCAGCATCTGGTTTACGTAGTCATTCAGCTGTATCGGAATAGGAATGCTTAAGTTAGGTTATGATAGGGCGCGCTTCACTAGGTTAGGTTAGGACAGGTCAGAATAAGGTCAGGGTACGCAACCTGTTTTACAACAGGTTGCAGTTGGATTCCTGAAGTCGTGCAAGCGCACATGTGCTATAATCCAGGATACCCAAATAACTTTACTCGTTTCCAGAATTGCGTTCGACACACACACACAGTGCATGAGCGTACAGTGATATAGTTAAAGGTATAGTCTAAATGCATAGTCAAAAATTTTACATCAGTTGAAGTGAGAAGTACAGTAGATTAAACACCAAGCTATAGAAGAGTTTACCTGTGAGAGATTATCATATTAACTCTATACAACCAAACATATGGAATGACTCAAGTTCTAGTCGTATTTTTACATGTTATCTACAAGAGTTTGTGGTAGAATAAATCGGGGGGGAAGACTTTTGAGATCGGAGGGGAGGGGGGGGGGTCATATCAAACTCGTAAAGGGACTTTGTAGTCCATCTAATATTTTCAAAGCTAATACTAATCCTTGCAGATTGAATGCGTATGGTCTTTACTCTGGAACATTATCCCAGTGTAGGTCCGCGGCGATGGGATTCGAACCATGTATTTTGAGCTGGGCACGACTTTGCAAGTGAAGCAGAAAGTATGGCTTTCTGCAATCAAATTCAAATTTATTTTTTTACAAGGTAATTTATTTTTCAAACGAGCTAAAATTTTGTATACGTACAATCAAGTCTTTAAGCGCGTAACATTGTTAGTAATTACACTAGTCCAATGACATTAACAAATTATGAGAGATAGAACTCTCTGGGTAAGTCCCCTTAAAAAACATTGAATTCAAATATGGTCATGGGCCACCTTAACACCTTCGGCGGGCCACAGTTTCCCTATCTCTGTGAGAGTTAAAAAAAATATTATTTCTCGGCGATAACATATGTCTTTACAGCACGCAAGCGTAGCGGGAGATGAAGGAGACTTCTCAGAATGCCCATTATATACAACGTCCATTGAGAATGAGACCCTCCGAGAACGCTACACAGGTGCTCAATTCAAGTGTGATTGGGCTATTTAACGACGTAAATCATCATTCTGGAGGATGAACTTTAGGATAGAAAGTCCATGTATTACTGAAGACCACAGAGGTGTATATAGACTCTTAATATCTACCTTCATGTAAGGTCACAAATGCTAAGTGGAGAGAAAAATTTATTTAGGTGATAAGTCAGCTGGCCTTCGTGGTGTGAAGATCTGTGACAATGCCTGGTAAATGCGCCATATCTGGATGCACATTAAATTACAGACTACATGATAAAAGTTTAAGATTTCATCGATATCCAAAGGATGAAAAACAGAGAAAAAAGTGAATTTTATTGTGCATGTTACAAACATATAGGGTGCAACAGAAGGAAGGGCAATACTTGAGAGCCGTTGGCAGCTTTAAAATTAAATTCCCTAAAGTCTAACTCTCGGCCAAGAAACTAGATGTGGGGAGACAAGTAACTATGTGTTGCTTGAAACTGTTGTATAGCCTAGTCATCTGTAATATATCTAGTGGCCATATTGATAAATTGAAAACCTCTACACATATATATTTGTATCACTGATTTACTGCAATAGCTTAGCTTGGGGAGAGAGAGAATGAGGATAATTATAATCATTAACCATTTTCATTATTTTCTTTAACTATTTTATTTAGTTCTTATGTTCCTTCTGTCCCTCCAGTAAATAGCTAGCCCATATGCCTATGATTACTTAATTGATTTTACACTGATACTGGCAGCCAAATCACGAGTACGGCATAAATAATAATAAAGGGAGGAAGAAGAGGAATTTTAATAATAATTATAATAAATTTTTAATAATAATAATAGGAATATCATAAAAATAATGATTACATGGGAAGTTCAAGTGACTAACTGAAAGATAGTGTGTTAAGGGATGAGAAAACCAGGAAATATGGCAAGAATATCCGCTAGGCCAACGACGTCACATAATTAGCTCCGCCACATGCACGTGGGTTGATTTGATTAAATTAGACCTTGAGAAAGCCTATCCGCCTATCACGTCTGCCGTTACATGACCAATACCCATTCATTCATAATCAGTGATACTTCTACCGCAACAGTGCCGTTTGTTGACACGGGTTACTACAGGGATGTAAAAACACATTTCCGCAACTGTACACTACCCACAATATGGTTGTTATTAAATGAAGTTCCATTGTTTTCCCCATAAGTTTCAGTTGATCGATTGTCTTCTACTAAGTTTATCACTCCTTGGGTGTAAATAATCATATACAAAAGACTAATGTTGACAATCTGGGTCAACAACAACCCAAACAGGATGAACGAAGAACAATTCAAACTTTTTAAATCGAAGTGTCGCTTGTCGGTCTACTATCTGATCTTAAGGATGAAAATAGTACTATGCATAACCCAGTTCACACTTGGATCCCCCACAGTGTCTCTCGTGTATGAAATTTAGCACACAATTGGGGTATGCCTAGTTACAGAATTTTAGCTATAGGGGCATTGCAGATTTAACCTAGGAGAGTAATGGCGGCCATTTTCCAAAATAGCCTCCACTAGCCGCTATGGTGCCCATAGTCTATTAGGTTAACTCCATTTGATGGGAAGAAAATAATTTTATTGTAATGTTCAGCTAATCTCAATGTTTTTATACATTGTTAGTGGAGCAGATATGTGAAAGAATTGTGACTTTAATGATAAAAGCGTGAAATTTGGCACAGATCTAGGGTAGGTCTTAAGGATGATTTTTGGCTATATGGCCACTCCAGATTCTTCCTGTGATGGCCATGGCGGCCTTTTTTGTTCCGCCATTACAGAAAAATCAATTATGCTTCATAATCTTGTACTTGAAGGTGTTTATACCCATGTTTCCAGGGTCGAGGAGTACAATCGACCCATTAGAGTACAGTCACAATCCGAAGTTTCGACAACCCCCTGGCTGGGTGTTCGCCGAGGCCAGGGTTGAGGTAAGGCTGCGTGATCGGACGCAGACTAGTTCAGCAGTGTGGTAACGAGGCACTACGATGGTGAGGTTCACATTCCACCACCACAACACTCCGAGACTCATAGCACACGAGCACAGGAAGGAACTTATTACCAACTTTGACATGGCATGAACTTGCATAACAAATGCATCCATAACATTGTTGCCACACCTAACAATAACATGTTAAGATTGGAGCATGAAAAACTTTGCCCGGTCCCAAAACACTGACTTGGAACCACTAGATGGGAGTCCTCATATTACACATGAATCATCAGGGCAGCATATATAAAGGGCGGCCGAATTTCGTCAAGAGGGAGTGAGCGGTCAGTGGACAAGGTGAGGCCTACACATGTATAGATATTACCATAACCCTGGGAATATTATGGTTTCACACATACTAGGAATTCATATAGTCATGCTTACAATATTTAATGGTGTATCAGTAACTACAGGGGAGTATGTTGGCTTGGGATGTTTCAATTCACATTAATCATGGAATCACCCCAACAATTTTTGTCTGGTCAGGAGCAGCGACTTTGCCTAAGACCTCGACCCTCAGTGTAGATGCCTGGCCGTGTGTCATCATTAGTGACTACTTATTGGTCACTTGCCTTGTTTCCTGTCTACTGCTGCTTTTAGTTTTTAAATTTCACTTCATAATGTCTCGGATTGTGAGAGTTATGGCACAGAGGTCACCAATATTACAACAAGTTACGCATTTGATTATTTTTAATTTTTCACCTGAATAATAAATATCTATGACGTCCTAATCATGGTGTTTGGTAACTTGGAGCTAATGTCCAATAGATATGGCTATTCTGGCTGGAGGACGTGGGCTACGTACACCTAACACTCCAGCCAATCGCCCGGAGTTGATAGCCAACAGAGCTCTGATAGTGGGTCACTACTATGATTATTGACTGTTAATGGTTATCTTTGTGATGGGACTTATTCTTTGTCTGTAGTTGTGTCACGATACTTTTAGTCCATCAACACGTGATGTTTATCAATATTCATATTTCATAACTGGGTCGAGAACAGCCCATGTTTCTCATGCCTCACTCCTAACTTGCTATTGTTATGTGTGCCAACAATGTTATGAATGAAATTTTGTTATGCAGGTGCATGTCATGTCAAAATTCGTAAAAATTTCCTTCCAGGCTCGTGTGCTGTGAGTCTCGGAGTGTTGTGGTGGTGCGTCGGATCACCCAACCTTACCTCAACCCTGGCCTCAGCGATCACCCAGCCAGTGGGGTGTCGAAACTTTGGATTGTGATTGTACTATGTTATGGAAATATATCATGCAATCATGAGAAAATATGGATTGGGGCCTCTTTCAATTGCCGGACATTGTTCATGAGCTCTTTGTCAAAATATAACATTGAAAACATACAAAGTTAGCATAAATATAATTCTTTATTGAAATATTTCCATTATGCGTTTGCTGTGCAATGAGTTAACACCTTATAATTATGCTATCCAAACTTATGTTCAAAAGACAAGAATTAGAATATCATCATTTCCCTAGTCGATTGGATATCTGCAGCATTCAGTCACACTCAGCACCACACTGGCCCCCACACAGAGATAGATAGATATGTTTATTGACCACAGCTTACACTAAAAATATTACACAACGTGTAAACAATATATTTGAATACAAAACCATTATTGTAAAATATTAAAACAATAGATAACTGTAGTCCAACAAATAATCTTTAAACCATATTAAACAAAGTAAAAATGTAGAAAGCATTAATTGAACAAGGAACATTATTCATACAACCATAAAATGTAATGGATAATCTTGCATACAATATTATTTGTGAACTTGGAAAACAGATCACATCAGGAATTTATGCCAAAAAACTCTCTAAAATATTGGGTGTTAGGACAAGCCTCCACAACATGCCTCTCGGTGTGCACGAGGCCACACCCAAACACAGGCGCTCTTCCAATGGGAGGCGGCCACACCCCCGCCTGTTCCACCGTCTTGTCTCCACTGCCAGGCTGTGCCTAGGCACTCTAAAACGTGTAAAAGAAATTCTTTGCAAATCATTAGTTGCATGTTTCTTGATGTAAACATCATGCACTATAAAGCTTGGATTGTTGTCCTTATATACATTACATCTTGATGTGTCAGAGTTGGCAATGGCACTATGTACAGTCAGCCAAAGATCCAGCGACCCCACCCCGAGGTTCGTACTGGCAATTTTACCCGGCAATACTTGGTAAAGGAAGGCTGTATGTAAAGGTGATTGTTATTGGTGGATCTGTTTTCGGCTGTATCACTGTCAGGATAAATATTAAACAAACCAAAGGTAGAATTTTTATAATAATAAACTATTCATTGTTATTTGAGGTCAGGAGAAGTTTCCAAATGTTCTTATATTTGCTGAAATAATGAAGAAAATTTGATCTGAGAACGGTATGGCAGTCCTCGTTGTAGTTGAGTTGCCAATTCATTAATATAATTTCTACATTATTTAACCAAATATACGTGGGTCCCTTCCACTTATAAAGTCCCTCATATTTGTATCCGTCCTTGAAATATGTGGACGTACTTTATCCAAGAGTGTGTTGTACATTTCAGGAACCATGCGAATGTATCGTTGCACGTCCTGTGTGTCCTCACGCTGTATTTCATCAAAGATTTGGTTATAAGCACCACACGACTTGTTCCTTAACCAGTTTTACACCACACAGTCCGTTTTCTTGTTTTTTTCTTCAGTATCATCCCGGCGGCCAAAACACACAACAGTGCGGCCGTCCGTCGCCGACTCGTGTGTCTGGGAGCCATGAACCTCTTGCCCAGCAGTCTACCACACACTGACCGGTAACGACGGTGTGGCAGTTCCGTGTAAACGCGCCGTCCACTGAACAGTGGTCGGTACCCTGCTCCGACCCCATGCTTCGCCACTGATCCGAGGCGTGCGCGACCACCATACGTGGTAACTGATCGTGTAAACGAGCCCTAAGACTACCAAATCTGTATCGACAGTGCATATTGATGCCGTGGTCTAACCCTCATTTACAGCATCTTCCAAGTGCAGCCTCATTCTTGTGTCTGCCTCTTCATGGTTACATGGAGCTAGACCAGATGTGTGTCTACTGTATACTGGGTGAAGAGAATGGTTGCGTGATGTGTGCTGATAACCTGTTTCTCTTTTTTCTTCGACACCACTCTTACTGCCAAAAAAGAAAATGGCTCAGATTTATTTTCGTCCAAGCGAAGGAACTCTTGCCAGTTTCTCGGAATTAAACCTGTCACTTCCACGCGTTTCTTCACTCCTTTGCCTTTTCCTTCTCGTGTACCAGCCTTTGTGCTATGAGGAAACCATTCATCCCACACAACTTCTACACGAAAAGCCTTCTGTAATTAGGATTCTATGTAAGGTAAGAATACGTGCATGGCATAGTCAGTGAATGTCTTAGCAGAACCTAGTTGAAGCATGTGCACAATAGCAGCTCCATCGAGGATTATGACGTCAGTGACAGGTGTATCAGCACCACCAGATCTGATTTACTGTAGTACCATGTTTCAGTTTACCAAATTGCGACAACACAGGAGGATGTACTTGGTTTTCACCCTCAAAGAACTTGTCAAGCTCTCCTTCTCGCACTTGAGAAGCTATATAAAGTCTGGAGAAAAAAGAACAGTCATTCTTCAAAGGCAACATTTGTTGCAGATCTTTAGAATTTGCTCTGAATGAAGAAAGGAATGTTGTTGCGCGCGATGGGATCAGCAATTGGTTTAAGCCACATCTATAAGACGGTCTTTGACACAGGCATCGTACTGTTCTTGTCCCAATTTCTCCAGGTTTTATACAGTGTCTACCACAGCAGTGTCTGCCAGGTCTCTGCTGTGCAGCACCAGAAGGTTTGTGCTGTTCTCGCTAAATGGATTTCCCATTTCATTCATGGCATTATGCCATGGTGAAGTATGCCTCTGGACATGTTGCATAATGACAGTCACATTGTGACTTTTACTTTTCCATTGATACCCAAATTTCCTCAATCCTCTTGCCATTTCTGGGCCAGACATAACAAAAAGTATACTGACCAAAAGTATATATGGTTATACAATAAATTCACATAATACACTATTGATTGCTTTATTGCAATCCTCAACCCTGAAAACACAGGTACTGTATAGACACTTCAAGTACAAGATTGGCTTGATTAGTTTTAAAGTTATGACGCATAATTGAATTTGCTGTAATGGCGGAACAAACACGGCCGCCACGGCCATCACAGGAAGAATCTTCAGTGGTCTTATAGACAAAATTATTCCTTTATACCTTCCCGAGCTCTGTACCAAATTTCATGCTTTTATCATTAAAATCACAATTCATTCATATTTTTGTACATATTTGCTGGACTATTCATCACGCAAGAATAAGAAGTGAATTCATGTTATAATACGGGAGTTCTTATGAAACGTTATGGCTTGTTGTGAAATTTTTTTTTTTTGCCATTTTTAAGGTACAGTTCTAATGCAGAATTCAGCAGAATTTGAGCAAATTACAACATCTGTTTATATCAATAATATTTCTTCAGATTCAGCAATTTATTTTATTATAATCATTCATTCTTCAACCTAGTATAAATTTGTAACCCCTAGGAACAACAAAAAAGGCTATTTAAGCTTGTGAAGCCTCAAATTAATTAGCTTAAAAACACTATAAAAAGTGCAAGACGGAAATGGTTAATTGAGTCATTCATCTGATGGCCTCTCTGCCATCATTGTGTCTCAAGGTTCGGCTCAAGATTTGACTGTATCCCGAACGATGCAATCCGTGCACATAATATATTTAATTTTATATCGAAAGGTATGCATATGACAAAGAAAATAGTCAACGCCGAAAGTTGAGGACACCAAGATGAATAAGTAAAAATATTAGCTCTGTGAAGTATTTTAAATGAATATTTACAGCCGAAGTTGATATCAACACAACAAATGCTGTCGTCTAAAGCCTGTGCCAAGGAATTTATTGTGGCGAATTTAGACTGACATACCGTACCTCTCTGTACTGTACTTTCCAGCAGCTCTGTGCCTGAGATGTGGTCTGATCTGATATTGATATTTTAGAATATGAAATACGTGTATTTATTCAGTGGTATGTGATGCATTTTGCTTTGATTTAATTCATAATCAGTATAAGGAGAAGAAGAGCGCGTGCAGTGGCTACCGCTTGGTTTCAAGGTACGTGCTATATTCTGGTAATAATGTCCTAAGATATGATAAATTTATTAGTACAGACTTAAAATGCCTTTATCAATAAGGTTGAATGGTACAACTGATCGGGACAATATTTACCATGTCTTATAGTCGTTCTTGTAAGAGTACAGCACCTTACCAAGAGCATCCAATTGACGTTGGCAGCCCTTACAGTCCGGCAGCTACAGTAAATGGTATATTTTGACAGAACCAAATATTTTGGTCTTAAGATTTTTCAGGTTTGGTTTTAGTAGCTTATTTTGAAGAACAGCCTGATGACACCGTGTCTCTATTTGCCGATTTGAAATATTTACCCTTTTTTCACCCATCCACCTCAAAATGTCAG
The DNA here is from genome assembly GCF_018991925.1 of Homarus americanus. NCBI lineage: Eukaryota > Metazoa > Arthropoda > Malacostraca > Decapoda > Nephropidae > Homarus > Homarus americanus. The sequence goes on from NW_024714800.1 coordinate 291,467, forward strand.
AAAACTTTTCTATTCCCTCTGAAAATTTGGAATTTTCTGCGTCTGTTTTTGTTTACTAAACTGGACTCGCCTCTGATTTATAGAGTGGTTTTAGAGGAGAAATGGGCATATCCTGATTGATTCCCAAATGTCATTGTTTGCCTTGGAGGAATGCACTCACTGGTGAGCTTTGTTGGTTGTGTTGTTACTTTGATGCAAGACAACGGTGGATTGCCGAAAATTCTGAATAATTAAAAGTACACACACAATATGAGAGCAATACGTATTATTGTAGAAGAGAAAATACTTAGAGATGTAGTTCAAAGACTATTTGATGAAAATCCTGGAAAGCAAAGCTAAAAGGAGCAAGACAAGAAAGCAGTGGGTTGATGACCTCATCATAATGATGTTTGTCAGGGCTGAAAGAGAAGCTTATTGGCCACTGTATCTTGAAGCATACAGACAAATGTTGCCCTATTTATTTGCAGCCGACCTTTTCCACTCGCAGGTACAGATTGTGCTACGTACTTGCGATCCATGGAGTCACTCCCTGAAGGCGCACTCTCCCATTTCATGAAAGGCGAACATGTTATGAGGCATGTACTGTACAAGCGACATGGAATGGCATTTGGGGTGATATGTTTATTGAAATGACCTTTAGGAGGTATTGTGACCATGCTCCTGAAGGAATCCTAGGTATTACCCTCAAGGCAGAGACACTAAAGGTTTGGGCCCTGAGTCTCCACACATGCAATCGCCTAGAGGCAGACCTGGAGGACATGGTTGATGGTGAGAACACTTCCACACAAGAAGCTGGGAAGCATAAAAAAGATGGGAAGGCTATGAGAAGGACATATTGGGTACAAGAGCAAAGTTTGAGACTTGCATTAACCCACTGTATCCAGAGAAACATCCGGGCGGTTTATATGACACAGTCAGTAAGAAGGTGATTACCTGTACTATGAGCGTAACCAAGAAGGTGTTCGACACTAACGAGACATTACGGATGCCCTTTCTCTTGAATATGCACTGGTGCCAACAGCCATGAGGATGGCAAAACTCGTCTTCCCTTAAAAATGTTTTACAAATGTGATCCCATGGCCTGAAGAAGGCACAGTCCGGGACTTCGTCGAAAACCTAAAAATCCGTGTTGGAGAACTGTGGAAGACAGGAGATGTAAAGGCCGATTGCTAGGCCTGTTTGTAGAATTAGTAGTCTTCTTTGGAAAGGTGATTTCGGGACATAACACCATTGTAAGAATCTGACAGTTTCTTCCTGAGAGATAGTTCACTTTTTCCACTGCATGTCAGTAACCAGGCCCTAGGAACCCAAGTCACTGAGCTTAGGTGGTAAGTAATATTAGTAGTCTGTGTTTGATGTAGGACCTCGATACCATATTGGGAGGTTCGAAATAAACAAAGGTTAGAAAAATAACTTTAGATCTATTCACAAGTAAAAGTAAATATAAACGCTCAGTATCACTGGTGTATGTCTAGTCACACACAAAAGACAGTCATGACAATATTGCCTATGAGAGAACTCGTTATACAACACGAGTACTATATCGTATAGAGATCGGAGCCCGAATGATCCTGCTCGTGGGAGCCTCAAAATGGCGTCCCTCGCATCTCAGTCACTACAAAAAGATATGACGTACTGTGATGTCTGATAGAACATTAGAGAACATTTACGGGGTCTCTATGTATGTGTGTAAATCTCATTACAATAGGACTTCCACAAGAAATATTTATACAATTTGATATTGTACAGTATATGGTTATGAAACATTAATTATACAAACTACAATCATAGATATCAAGGCTATACTTACTTCACAATACTCTTGAAAATCCCATATTAGACAACAGATATCATGATTTTGTGGTAGTACAAAGATCATTACTAGAGGAGCAAGGTCAACTGGAGCCAGCAGAATACATTAGCTATGTATCAATACTGAGCTACCTCGCCAGAAAATAACTTTGACGGTGACAGAAAATAAGGAACAACTCGTTAACGTGATATTTTCAGATAGTGTACAAGATGGACAATTCCACCATCATCACACACAATGACATAAGTTGGTGGTAACAGGAGAGAATATCGCTTCAGTGACACGACAACCACACATGAAGAGGCAGAGAGCAGGTATGGGTGTGTGCCAGCGAGAAAGATCAGCGGAATCATTGTACAGTAATATCTGATGACACACTTGAAATGCACAGTGTTTTGTGACTATTACAACAATGGCTACTGTAATTCAGATTAGCATACGTATTGAGATATGTTGGAACGAACATTAAGAGAACAGTGTTGGTGAAAAAATTTCATTTCTACTAAAAGAAAGATCTTAATAAAAAAAATCAACAATTTGTATCGATGATTTGAAATTTACTCTTGTGGTTACTTTATTGAAGTATGGAATAAATTTGGTAGCTAGAAAATGGCCATAGCTATGTTATTTCACTGTTTTTTTCTCATAATAATATATTTAATCAATGTCTTGGCCAAAATAACGTGATATTTGAGGTTTATCTCATTCACATATTTCGTTGTTTGGCCAAAATAAGGGGGCAGCGGCCAGCTTGGGTGTCTCAAAATGCCCAAGAGTGGCAGGTTGTCATCACGTATATTAAAAAAAAAGCCAGAATATTTGGTGCAGGCCAGGTACTGCCGGATTATTAAAGGCACTCGAGATTAAGAAGCTAAACAAAAACAATAATTATGAAAGTCCACCACTTCTTTACACAACAAGGGGATTGTGAGGGTCGTTTGTTTGTTTGCTGGCCGTCAACAACGATGGTCGTAGTCTTGTTCTTTTGACCTCTTCCTTTTGTTCTTGTTTGTTTTTTCTGTACTGCTCATTGTCCTTCTTTCTGGTCTTCTACGAGTAGTTCTAGTAATGGTTCCTAGAGGTCGATAAACTCGGAATTTCTTTCTGTTACTATAGCTGGTTCTTGTTGTTTGTCACTTTTCTTTCTTCTGTCTTGTTTTGTTCTTCTTTCCTCTTTTCTTCTTTCATCACTACCAGGAGAGTCTCCTTGTAGTTCAGTTATTTCTTGCTTCGCAGCTTAGCCACCCTACACTCCTCCCTCCACTTGGGACACTCCCGATCGGAGAAGGTATGAGGGCCGCCACAAGCTGCACATTTGTCAGTCGCCGGGCACGTAGTGTACTGGTGCCCGGTGGTCCCTCAAGTGGCGCAGATCTCCCGAGCCCGGCACATCTTTGTAGGATGTCCATAGCGTTGACATGTGTAACATCATGTGGGTCTTCGTTGATTTCTACCCTGATTGGGACGTCGTTGCTGATGTTGACCCATGACACTTGTCTAGCCTGTCCCCATTCAGAGAAGGTGACCATAAGGCAACCACTCACCGGTTTCAGGACGACCTTCGTAATCTCCTTGATTCCTAAGGAGTCGAAAAACTTCCTCAGGACAAAGAAGTTGAGTTTCTTGGGGAGGTGCGCTTGAGAGGGTACAGCCGAATCACCTTTACTTGGTCCCAATGCAGCGTCATGTCCACGAGGCACTTCGGGAGCAGAAATAGATGTCTTTACTCGCTGTGGTTACGTAGTGTGAAGTTTGAAAGTACTCTACAGTATATGTTAAAACTATTTACCATAATAAAGACTTACAAGAAGTAGTGTTATGCATAATATTGGTCCCACAGAGAGAGAAGAAAAAGTATAAATATAAAGTGAAATATAAGGAAAAGACAGAGGCCGCAGGACGAAAGAATGGAGAGCGGCGGAGCTGAATAGAACTGCTGGTCAACGCGTTTACTGTCCGGCTGCTGTAACCCTTTAGGCATCCACATGATAGGTACGTTGACTTAGGTTGAACAGACTATATATAGTTATGTTGGTGCATATACTTCATGGATGTGCAAGGTAAGCCAAATACATATAAGATATAATGATAAAATATTTGATAATGTTTAAGGAGAATCACCATATTATTTCTAAAGGTTTTTTATATAGAATCTTTACTTGAATATTCTTTCTTTAATGCAAAAAATGAATGTATGGAAATGGCGTTTTAACTTTCTATTGTGCTAGGAGGACAATGGTTCTTTGGTACAATCAGGTTGTAGTGGAGGGCACATGAACCAACTTGAACCTAACTTCTCCAAAAATAATGCAAGGTAGCTGAGCACGATTTTTTTTTTACCTAAGCGAGAGGGTGAGCCAACATAGCACTGCAGTAAGTTCTGTCTTGTTTGTTGATTTTGACTGACAACACAGTGTCAAGCTACAGTAAATGCCTACACAGATGACATCCACTGGAGTGAAGAACATGGGCTCCATCCTTCTCCAACCAAGAAATGGGATTCCACAAGCTCGGAAAATCGTTCCCAAAGCCAAAATTTTCCGGAAAATTCTGGCTTTGGGAAAAATTTTCTGGAGGCACATTTTCTGAAAACTAACGAGAACTTTTTTTCATTACCTGGAAAATTCTGGGGATGAGGGATTTTTTTCTGGCTTTGAGAGAGTCGTCTTGTTACCCAGAAATCTCTGTAGCTCTTCTTACTGCTATTTCAACAGGAACTATTGGCGAGAAAATTTTTTGTGACAGAAATTACATTCTCACTGTTTTAACTACAGTGCTGTACAGTACTAAGTTGTTTGTGTCAGGTACCGAGTGAGAGCTTTTTCAAGACATGACTAACTCTAGTGCAGGTACAGGTACTGTACATTCAGGAGCCAGTGCATGCCAACAGTGCTTAGCAGAGACGTGATCGACCACTCAAGCGGCTAATGAGTCTATCAGTGGCGAAGAGGATAAAAGTAAAGTAAAGTAGTAAACTGTTATAGCGATGTAGTAATTTTAAACTCATTGCTACTTGTATTGGTTTGGCTGACACAAGGGAACTGAGAAATAAAAATATTACTGTATTTTATTAACTGATATATAATCTATGATGATACATGAATAATTACTGTAGTTAAAAGTGATTTCAACAACATTAGAAGGTACATCTTGTCAGTACTGTACTGTAGGAGTACATCAAGACACAGATTAGATAACATGTTATGGTTTACAGATCTGTGACAATTTATTGATGGAAATCAAATTGCAGAGTGCAGGACTGGATGTAAAAAGGAACAATACCGGATAAGAAAGTTATAAGATTAGGCTCAAAAAGGTTTGTATGGTAAACTTTACTCCTTAACTGGTTGGTTTGGGCAAAAAGCAGAATATTTATTTTAAAACATTGCTCCAGAATTACACTGAGACTTTATTTTAGCCAGATACATTTACCGTACCTAGTATTATATCAGACATTTAACTTATCCTCTTCAAAGTCTGCCACTGGTCGGCTCTCTGAACATGCACCAGTGTTGATCAAGTCTGGCCTTAGGTGAGCTCATAATTAGGAAAAAAAAAGATTCTGTAACTTAGCTGTGTCTCCAAACTGTCATTAAGTGAATGTATTTACTGTATTTAGGGTAGGGTTTCAGTAAAATTTTTATTTAATTTTTTGAATTTGCTGAAGGCAACTGATAAGGTACATTCTAACATTGTCTTTCCCTTATGAACCTACTATATGTAAATCCAGACCTTGGATTTTAGATTGGATATATAGTGCTGTAGAGTACTGGAAAAACATAAGACTTGGTAAGATGAACAAAATAAATATCAACTGGTGTTGATGATAATGTACTACCTAGAAAATCCATTAAGGTGTAGAAATGTAATGAAATACTGTACAGTATACTGTATTGATAATATAATGTTATAATAAGTGTATTATGAGTCTATGTGTAAAGTTCTCTTTATTTCATCAAAGGAAGTGTAATTCATGGGTATGGTTACAAAACAAAATTTGGAGTTTATTCCTATAAGAGCTATGGATATACAGCCTACAGAATGAACGTTTTTATAGTTCACAATGTTGTAGTATCCAAGAAATTGTTTTATCTTGGACGAAGATAATAATTTTTTGTCAGAAAATGTATTTGTATATTTTTAATGTGCTTTGGAGTTTGTAAATACATGATTTTCATGTACTGAATGTCTGTGTATACATGTGTTTGTGTGAATATCTGGCATCAGTATGTCAGTATGCAGTATGTCAATATTCCACTTGTAAGTGAAATCTTGTTGCATGCAATGGTTTGTGTTCGTTATACAGTACAGTATTTCATATCATAGAGAGTTTTCCAGCAGCAGTGATTCACTAGTTAATGAAATACTGTACTGTTGCTCAGTAATTAATGATAAATCTCTCTCAAGATTCTTGTTTTTCGAACATTGTTGTACAGTGTGCCTATACTGTACTATACTTGTGATTCTGTGAAGTCTTGATGCTAGGCACGGCTGTTAAGAGAGTGAATATGAGCAGGTGGATACATAAATAATAGAATGGATTCCTCTCTTGAATTTCTCTTTTATATATGTTGTTGATAAAAGATGTACCAGATATTAAAAATAAGATACAGGTACAGTACTTGATTGCTGGTGTGGGGACGCCACCAACCCTGGTAGAGCCACTGGGGGCACCACAGCCCCTGACAGGGCCCCTTGTAGGGCCCCTGGGAGCGCCAACACCCCTGGGAGAGCCCCTGAAGGCGTCTCACATGGTAGGGCAAATGGGAAGGCCCCAGGGGGAACTGTCACTGTAGGAACCCTGGGGGCAGCTGTTAATGCACACTTAGAACAATTTGGATATATGAATAGATACACCGCCCATCGCATTTCCAGTATCATCGCATGAAAAACAATGTAAAGGAGAATAAATATCCAACAGGAAAATATAAATTGGGGTGTTGTGCTGACTGACTGTACTTCTCTCCTATTGGCTGTTATGTGGTGCATTTACATTTAAGTCCACCAATCACAGTCAAGGAAGGGATTGCTGGACGTATGCAATATGTACGACACCACTACCAAAAGCTATAGGGTTCCTGGGAGGGGGCGCCTCTGTTAGGGCCCCTGAGAGGGCCCGTGGGGCATCGCTGCCCTTAAGGGGAGCCCCTGGGGGCGCTGCTGCCTATACGAAGAGCCCGTTGGGGCGTCGTTGCCCCTTGACAGGCTTCTGAGGGTGCTACCAGCCCTGAGAGGTCCCCTGAAGTCGCCGCTGCAGCTGGGAGGGGCCCTGTGGGCGCCAACGCCCGTGGGAAAGCCACTAAGTACGCCACCATCCTTGGGAGGGTCACTGGGGGCACCGTTGCTCCTGGGAGATTGCCTGAGAGCGCCGCGACCTCTGAGAATTCCCCTGGGGGCGCCGTCGCCTTTAAATGGTCCCCTGCAGGCGCAGTTTTCCCTGGGAGGGCGCCGGGGTGATCCGTCGCTCTTGGGATAGCCTTTGGGGGCGAGGTCGCCCTTGGGATAGCCTTTGGGGGCGAGGTCGCCCTTGGGAGGATCCCTGGGAGCACAACCGCCTCTGGGAGGTCCCGTGGGGACGCCACCACCCTTGGTAAGGCCACTGGGTGCTCCACATGCCCATGACAGGGCCCCTTGTAGGGCCTCTTGGAGTGCCAACACCCCTGGGAGAGCCCCTGAAAGCGTCGCATTTGGTAGGGCAAATGGGAAGGCCCCAGGGGGAACTGTCACTGTAGGGACCCCGGGGGCAGCTGTTTATGCACATTTAGAACAATGGGATATATGAATAGATACACCTACCATCGCATTTCCAGTATCATCGCATGAAAAACAATGAAAAGGAGAATAAATATCCAACAGGAAAACATAAATTGGGGTGTTGGGCTGACTGACTGTTCTTCTCTCCTATTGGCTGTTATTTGGTGGATTTACATTTTAGTCAACCAATCACAGTTAAGTAAGGGATTGCTGGACGTAAGCAATATGTACGACACCACGAGCAAAAGCTATAGGGTTCCTGGGACGGGGCGCCTCTGTTAGGGCCCCTGGGAGGGCCCCTGGGGCATCGCTGCTCCCAAGGAGAGCCGCTGGGGGCGCTGCTGCCCATACAAAGAGCCCCTGGGGGCGTCGTTGCCCCTTGATAGGCCTCTGAGGGTGCAACCAGCCCTGAGGTCGCCGCTGCAGCTGGGAGGGCCCTTGTGGGGGTGCCACCGCCCCTGGAAGAGCCCCTAAGTATGCCACCATCCTTCGGAGGGCCCCTGTGGGCGTCACTACCCCAGGGAGAGCCCATAAGTACGCCATCATCCTTGGGAGGGCCCCTAAGGAGCACCGTTGCTCTTGAGAGGTACCCTGGGAATGCCACTACCTCTGGGAATTCCCCCGGGGGTGCGCCGTCGCCCCTACGTGGGCCCCTGCGCACACAGTTTCTCCTGGGAGGGCCCCGGGGGGCTTCATCGCCCTTGGGATAGCCTTTTGGGGCGAGGTCGCCCTTGGGAGGGTCCCTGGAGGCGCAACCTCCTCTGGGAGGGCCTGTGGGGGCGCCACCAACCCTGGTAGGGCCACTGGGGGCACCCCTTTTAGGGCCCCTGGGAGCGCCAACACCCCTGGGAAAGCGCCTGAAGGCGTCGCATATGGTAGGGCAAATGGGAAGGCCCCAGGGGGAACTGTCACTGTAGGGACCCTGGGAGCAGCTGTTTATGCACATTTAGAACAATGAGGTATATGAATAGACACACCGACAATCGCATTTCCAGTATCATCATCACATGAAAAACAATGAAAAGGAGAATAAATATCCAACAGGAAAACATAAATTAGGGTGTTGTGCTGACTGACTGTTCTTCTCTCCTATTGGCTGTTATTTGGTGGATTTACATTTTAGTCCACCAATCACAGTTAAATAAGGGATTGCTGGACGTAAGCAATATGTACGACACCACGAGCAAAAGCTATAAGGTTCCTGGGAGGGGGCGCCTCTCTCTGGAGCATCGCTGCCCATAAGGAGAGCCCGTAGGGGAGCTGCTGCCCATACGAAGAACCCCTGTGGACGTTGTTGCCCCTTGACAGGCCTCTGAGGGTGCAACCAGCCCTGAGAGGTCCCCTGAGGTCGCCGCTGCAGCTGGGAGACCCCTATGGGCGCCACCTCCACTGGGAGAGCCCCTAGGTAAGCCACCATCCTTGGGAGGGCCCCTGGGGGCACCGATGCCCCTGGGTGGTGCCCTGGGTGCGCCGCTACCTCTGGGAATTCCCCTGGGGGCGCCGTCGCCCCTAAGTGGCTCCTGCGGGTGCCGTCGCCCCTAAGTGGCCCCTGCGGGCACAGTTTTCCCTGGTAGGGCCCCGGGGTGGTCCGTCGCCCTTGGGATAGCCTTTGGGGGCGACGTCGCCCTTGGGATAGCCTTTGGGGGCGACGTCGCCCTTGGGATAGCCTTTGGGGGCGACGTCGCCCTTGGGATAGCCTTTGGGGGCGACGTCGCCCTTGGGATAGCCTTTGGGGGCGCAACCGCCTCCGGGAGGGCACGTTGGGACGCCACCACCCCTGGTAAGGCCACTGGGGACTCCACATGCCCCTGACAGGGCCCCTTGTAGGGCCCCTGGGAGAACCAACACCCCAGGGAGAGCCCCTGAAGGCGTCGCATATGGTAGGGCAAATGGGAAGGCCCCAGGGGGAACTGTCACTGTAGGGACCCTGGGAGCAGCTGTTTATGCACATTTAGAACAATGAGGTATATGAATTAATACACCGACCATCGCATTTCCAGTATCATCGCATGAAAAACAATGAAAAGGAGAATAAATATCCAATAGGAAAACATAAACCGGGGTGTTGTGTTGACTGACTGTTCATCTCTCTTATTGGCTGTTATTTGGTGGATTTACATTTTATTCGACCAATCACAGTTAAGTAAGGGATTGCTGGACGTAAGCAATATGTACGACACCACGAGCAAAAGCTATAGGGTTCCTGGGACGGGGCGCCTCTGTTAGGGCCCCTGGGAGGGCCCCTGGGGCATCGCTGCTCCCAAGGAGAGCCGCTGGGGGCGCTGCTGCCCATACAAAGAGCCCCTGGGGGCGTCGTTGCCCCTTGATAGGCCTCTGAGGGTGCAACCAGCCCTGAGAGGCACCCTGAGGTCGCCGCTGCAGCTGGGAGGGCCCTTGTGGGGGTGCCACCGCCCCTGGAAGAGCCCCTAAGTATGCCACCATCCTTCGGAGGGCCCCTGTGGGCGCCACTACCCCAGGGAGAGCCCATAAGTACGCCATCATCCTTGGGAGGGCGCCTAAGGAGCACCGTTGCCCTCGAGAGGTACCCTGGGAATGCCACTACCTCTGGGAATTCCCCCGGGGGTGCGCCGTCGCCCCTACGTGGGCCCCTGCGCACACAGTTTCTCCTGGGAGGGCCCCGGGGGGCTTCATCGCCCTTGGGATAGCCTTTTGGGGCGAGGTCGCCCTTGGGAGGGTCCCTGGAGGCGCAACCTCCTCTGGGAGGGCGTGTGGGGGCACCACCAACCCATGTAGGGGCACTGGGGGCACCCCTTTTAGGGCCCCTGTGAGCGCCAACACCCCTGGGAAAGCGCCTGAAGGCGTAGCATATGGTAGGGCAAATGGGAAGGCCCCAGGGGGAACTGTCACTGAAGGGACCCTGGAGACAGCTGTTTATGCACATTTAGAACAATGGGATATATGAATAGATACACTGCCCATCGCATTTCCAGTATCATCGCATGAAAAACAATGAAAAGGAGATTAAATATCCAACAGGAAAACATAAACCGGGGTGTTGTGCTGACTGACTGTTCTTCTCTCCTATTGGCTGTTATTTGGTGGATATACATTTTAGTCCACCAATCACAGTTAAATAAAGGATTGCTGGACGACACCACGAGCAAAAGCTATAGGGTTCTTGGGAAGGGGCGCCTCTCTTAGGGCCCCTGGGAGGGCCCCTTTGGCATCGCTGCCCATAAGGAGAGCCCCTGGGGGCGCTGCTGCCCATACAAAGAGCCCCTGGGGGCGTCATTGCCCCTTGATAGGCCTCTGAGGGTGCAACCAGCCCTGAGAGGCCCCCTGAGGTCTCCACTGCAGCTGGGAGGGCCCTTGTAGGCGACACCGCCCCTGGAAGAGCCCCTAAGTATGCCACCATCATTGGGAGTGCCCCTGGGGGCACCGGTGCCCCTGGGTGGTGCACTGGGAGCGCAACTACCTCTGGGAATTCCCCTGGGGATGCCATCGCCCCTAAGTGGGCCCCTGCAGGCGCAGTTTCCCCAGGGAGGGCCCCGGGGACCTCCGTCGCCCCTGGGATAGCCTTTGGGAGCGAGGTCGCCATTGGGAGGGTCGCTGGGGGCGCAACCACCTCTGGGAGGGCTTGTGGGGGCGCCACCATCCCTGGTAGGACCACTGGGGGCATCGCAGCCCCTGAGAGGGCCCCTTGTAGGGCCCCTGGGAGCGCCAACCCCCCTGGGAGAGCCCCTGAAGCTGTCGCATATGGTAGGGCAAAATGGAAGGGCCCACGGGGAACTGTCACTGGAGGAACCCTGGGGACAGCTGTTTTTGCACACTTAGAACAATGGGATATATGAATAGATACACCGCCCATCGCATTTCCAGTATCATCGCATGAAAAACAATGAAAAGGAGAATAAATATCCAACAGGAAAACATAAATTGGGGTGTTGTGCTGACTGACTGTTCTTCTCTCCTATTGGCTGTTATTTGGTGGGTTTACATTTTAGTCAACCAATCACAGTTAAGTAAGTGATTGCTGGACGTATGCAATATGTAAGACACCACGACCAAAAGCTATAGGGTTCCTGGGACGGGGCGCCTCTCTTAGGGCCCCTGGGAGGGCCCCGGGGGCCTCCATCGCCCCTGGGATAGCCTTTGGGAGCGAGATCGCCATTGGGAGGGTCCCTGGGGGCGCAACCGCCACTGGGAGGGCCTGTGGGGGCGCCACCATCCATAGTAGGGCTACTGGGGGCATCACAGCCCCTGACAGGGCCCCTTGTAGGGCCCCTGGGAGCGCCAACCCCCCTGGGACAGCCCCTGAAGCTGTCGCCTATGGTAGGGCAAATGGGAAGGCCGCACAGGGAACTGTCACTGTAGGGTCCCCGAGGCAGCAGTTTTTGCACATTTAGAACAATGGGATATATGAATAGATACACCGCCCATCGCATTTCCAGTATCATCGCATGAAAAACAATGAAAAGGAGAATAAATATCCAACAGGAAAACATAAATTAGGGTGTTGTGCTGACTGACTGTTCTTCTCTCCTATTGGCTGTTATTTGGTGGATTTACATTTTAGTCAACCAATCACAGTTAAGTAAGGGATTGCTGGACGTAAGCAATATGTACGACACCACGAGCAAAAGCTATAGGGTTCCTGGGACGGGGCGCCTCTGTTAGGGCCCCTGGGAGGGCCCCTGGGACATCGCTGCCCTTAAGGAGAGCCCCTGGGGGCGCTGCTACCCATACAAAGAGCCCCTGTGGACGTCGTTGCCCCTGAGAGGTACCCTGGGAATGCTGCTACCTCTGAGAATTCCCCTGGGGGCGCCGTCGCCTCGAATTGGGCCCCTGAGAGCGCAGTTTCCCCTGGGAGGGCCCCGGAGGTCTCCGTCATCCCTAGGATAGCCAGTGGGAGGCGAGGTCGCCCTTGGGTGGGTCCCTGGAGGACCAACCGCCTCTGGAAGGGCCTGTGGGTGCGCCACCGACCCTGGTAGGGCCACTGAGGGCTCCACAGCCCCAGACAGGGCCCCTTGTAGGGCCCCTGGGAGAGCCAACACCCCTGGGAGAGCCAACACCCCTGGGAGAGCCCCTGAAGCCGTTTCATATGATAGGGCAAATGGGAAGGCCCCAGGGGGAACAGTCACTGTAGTGTCCCCGAGGCAGCTATTTATGCACATTTAGAACAAGGGGATATATGAATAGATACACCTACCATCGCATTTCCAGTATCATCGCATGAAAAACAATGAAAAGGAGAATAAATATCCAACAGGAAAACATAAATTGGGGTGTTGTGCTGACTGACTGTTCTTCTCTCCTATTGGCTGTTATTTGGTGGATTTACATTTTAGTCCACCAATCACAGTTAATTAAAGGATTGCTGGATGTATGCAATATGTACGACCCCACGACCAAAAGCTATAGGGTTCCTGGGATGGAGCGCCTCTGTTAGGACCTCTGGGAGGGCCCGTGGGGCATCTCTGCCCTTAAAGAGAGCCCCTGGGGGCTCTGCTGCCCATACAAAGAGCCCCTGGTGGCATCGTTGCCCCTTGAAAGGCCTCTCGGGGTGCAACCAGCCATAAGCCGTCCCCTGAGGTCGCCGCTACAGCTGGGAGGGCCCCTGTGGGCGACACTGCCCGTGAGAGAGCCCTTAAGTACGCCACCATCTTGTGAGGGCCCATGGGGGCACCGTTGCCCCTGGAAGTTTTCCTGGGAGAACTGCTACCTCAGGGAATTCCCGTGGCGGCGCCGTCACCCCTAAATGGGCCTCTGCGGGCGCAGTTTCCCCTGGGAGGGCCCCGGGGTGCTCCTTCCCCCTTGGGATAGCCTTTGGGGGCAAGGTCGCCCTTAGGAGGATTCCTGGGAGCGCAACCGCCTCTGGAAGGGTCTGTGAGGGCGCCGCCATCCTTGGTAGGGTCACTGGGGGCACCATAGCCCCTGACAGGGCCTCCTTATAGGTTCCCTAGAAGCACCAACCCCCCTAGGAGAGCCCCTGAAGCTGTCGCATATGGCAGGGCAAATGGGAAGGCCCCAGGGGGAACTGTCACTGTAGGGACCCTGGAGACAGCTGTTTATGCACATTTAGAACAATGGGATATATGAATAGATACACTGCCCATCGCATTTCCAGTATCATCGCATGAAAAACAATGAAAAGGAGATTAAATATCCAACAGGAAAACATAAACCGGGGTGTTGTGCTGACTGACTGTTCTTCTCTCCTATTGGCTGTTATTTGGTGGATATACATTTTAGTCCACCAATCACAGTTAAATAAAGGATTGCTGGACGACACCACGAGCAAAAGCTATAGGGTTCTTGGGAAGGGGCGCCTCTCTTAGGGCCCCTGGGAGGGCCCCTTCGGCATCGCTGCCCATAAGGAGAGCCCCTGGGGGCGCTGCTGCCCATACAAAGAGCCCCTGGGGGCGTCATTGCCCCTTGATAGGCCTCTGAGGGTGCAACCAGCCCTGAGAGGCCCCCTGAGGTCTCCACTGCAGCTGGGAGGGCCCTTGTGGGCGACACCGCCCCTGGAAGAGCCCCTAAGTATGCCACCATCATTGGGAGTGCCCCTGGGGGCACCGGTGCCCCTGGGTGGTGCACTGGGAGCGCAACTAACTCTGGGAATTCCCCTGGGGATGCCATCGCCCCTAAGTGGGCCCCTGCAGGCGCAGTTTCCCCAGGGAGGGCCCCGGGGACCTCCGTCGCCCCTGGGATAGCCTTTGGGAGCGAGGTCGCCATTGGGAGGGTCGCTGGGGGCGCAACCACCTCTGGGAGGGCTTGTGGGGGCGCCACCATCCCTGGTAGGACCACTGGGGGCATCGCAGCCCCTGACAGGGCCCCTTGTAGGGCCCCTGGGAGCGCCAACCCCCCTGGGAGAGCCCCTGAAGCTGTCGCATATGGTAGGGCAAAATGGAAGGGCCCACGGGGAACTGTCACTGGAGGAACCCTGGGGACAGCTGTTTTTGCACACTTAGAACAATGGGATATATGAATAGATACACCGCCTATTGCATTTCCAGTATCATCGCATGAAAAACAATGAAAAGGAGAATAAATATCCAACAGGAAAACATAAATTGGGGTGTTGTGCTGACTGACTGTTCTTCTCTCCTATTGGCTGTTATTTGGTGGATTTACATTTTAGTCAACCAATCACAGTTAAGTAAGTGATTGCTGGACGTATGCAATATGTAAGACACCACGACCAAAAGCTATAGGGTTCCTGGGACGGGGCGCCTCTCTTAGGGCCCCTGGGAGGGCCCCGGGGGCCTCCATCGCCCCTGGGATAGCCTTTGGGAGCGAGATCGCCATTGGGAGGGTCCCTGGGGGCGCAACCGCCACTGGGAGGGCCTGTGGGGGCGCCACCATCCATGGTAGGGCTACTGGGGGCATCACAGCCCCTGACAGGGCCCCTTGTAGGGCCCCTGGGAGCGCCAACCCCCCTGGGACAGCCCCTGAAGCTGTCGCCTATGGTAGGGCAAATGGGAAGGCCGCACAGGGAACTGTCACTGTAGGGTCCCCGAGGCAGCAGTTTTTGCACATTTAGAACAATGGGATATATGAATAGATACACCGACCATCGCATTTCCAGTATCATCGCATGAAAAACAATGAAAAGGAGAATAAATATCCAACAGGAAAACATAAATTAGGGTGTTGTGCTGACTGACTGTTCTTCTCTCCTATTGGCTGTTATTTGGTGGATTTACATTTTAGTCAACCAATCACAGTTAAGTAAGGGATTGCTGGACGTAAGCAATATGTACGACACCACGAGCAAAAGCTATAGGGTTCCTGGGACGGGGCGCCTCTGTTAGGGCCCCTGGGAGGGCCCCTGGGACATCGCTGCCCTTAAGGAGAGCCCCTGGGGGCGCTGCTACCCATACAAAGAGCCCCTGTGGACGTCGTTGCCCCTGAGAGGTACCCTGGGAATGCTGCTACCTCTGAGAATTCCCCTGGGGGCGCCGTCGCCTCGAATTGGGCCCCTGAGAGCGCAGTTTCCCCTGGGAGGGCCCCGGAGGTCTCCGTCATCCCTAGGATAGCCAGTGGGAGGCGAGGTCGCCCTTGGGTGGGTCCCTGGAGGACCAACCGCCTCTGGAAGGGCCTGTGGGTGCGCCACCGACCCTGGTAGGGCCACTGAGGGCTCCACAGCCCCAGACAGGGCCCCTTGTAGGGCCCCTGGGAGAGCCAACACCCCTGGGAGAGCCAACACCCCTGGGAGAGCCCCTGAAGCCGTTTCATATGATAGGGCAAATGGGAAGGCCCCAGGGGGAACAGTCACTGTAGTGTCCCCGAGGCAGCTATTTATGCACATTTAGAACAAGGGGATATATGAATAGATACACCTACCATCGCATTTCCAGTATCATCGCATGAAAAACAATGAAAAGGAGAATAAATATCCAACAGGAAAACATAAATTGGGGTGTTGTGCTGACTGACTGTTCTTCTCTCCTATTGGCTGTTATTTGGTGGATTTACATTTTAGTCCACCAATCACAGTTAATTAAAGGATTGCTGGATGTATGCAATATGTACGACCCCACGACCAAAAGCTATAGGGTTCCTGGGATGGAGCGCCTCTGTTAGGACCTCTGGGAGGGCCCGTGGGGCATCTCTGCCCTTAAAGAGAGCCCCTGGGGGCTCTGCTGCCCATACAAAGAGCCCCTGGTGGCATCGTTGCCCCTTGAAAGGCCTCTCGGGGTGCAACCAGCCATAAGCCGTCCCCTGAGGTCGCCGCTACAGCTGGGAGGGCCCCTGTGGGCGACACTGCCCGTGAGAGAGCCCTTAAGTACGCCACCATCTTGTGAGGGCCCATGGGGGCATCGTTGCCCCTGGAAGTTTTCCTGGGAGAACTGCTACCTCAGGGAATTCCCGTGGGGGCGCCGTCACCCCTAAATGGGCCTCTGCGGGCGCAGTTTCCCCTGGGAGGGCCCCGGGGTGCTCCTTCCCCCTTGGGATAGCCTTTGGGGGCAAGGTCGCCCTTAGGAGGATTCCTGGGAGCGCAACCGCCTCTGGAAGGGTCTGTGAGGGCGCCGCCATCCTTGGTAGGGTCACTGGGGGCACCATAGCCCCTGACAGGGCCTCCTTATAGGTTCCCTAGAAGCACCAACCCCCCTAGGAGAGCCCCTGAAGCTGTCGCATATGGCAGGGCAAATGGGAAGGCCCCAGGGGGAACTGTCACTATAGGGACCCTGGAGACAGCTGTTTATGCACATTTAGAACAATGGGATATATGAATAGATACACTGCCCATCGCATTTCCAGTATCATCGCATGAAAAACAATGAAAAGGAGATTAAATATCCAACAGGAAAACATAAACCGGGGTGTTGTGCTGACTGACTGTTCTTCTCTCCTATTGGCTGTTATTTGGTGGATATACATTTTAGTCCACCAATCACAGTTAAATAAAGGATTGCTGGACGACACCACGAGCAAAAGCTATAGGGTTCTTGGGAAGGGGCGCCTCTCTTAGGGCCCCTGGGAGGGCCCCTTCGGCATCGCTGCCCATAAGGAGAGCCCCTGGGGGCGCTGCTGCCCATACAAAGAGCCCCTGAAAGCGTCATTGCCCCTTGATAGGCCTCTGAGGGTGCAACCAGCCCTGAGAGGCCCCCTGAGGTCTCCACTGCAGCTGGGAGGGCCCTTGTGGGCGACACCGCCCCTGGAAGAGCCCCTAAGTATGCCACCATCATCGGGAGTGCCCCTGGGGGCACCGGTGCCCCTGGGTGGTGCACTGGGAGCGCAACTACCTCTGGGAATTCCCCTGGGGATGCCATCGCCCCTAAGTGGGCCCCTGCAGGCGCAGTTTCCCCAGGGAGGGCCCCGGGGACCTCCGTCGCCCCTGGGATAGCCTTTGGGAGCGAGGTCGCCATTGGGAGGGTCGCTGGGGGCGCAACCACCTCTGGGAGGGCTTGTGGGGGCGCCACCATCCCTGGTAGGACCACTGGGGGCATCGCAGCCCCTGACAGGGCCCCTTGTAGGGCCCCTGGGAGCGCCAACCCCCCTGGGAGAGCCCCTGAAGCTGTCGCATATGGTAGGGCAAAATGGAAGGGCCCACGGGGAACTGTCACTGGAGGAACCCTGGGGACAGCTGTTTTTGCACACTTAGAACAATGGGATATATGAATAGATACACCGCCTATTGCATTTCCAGTATCATCGCATGAAAAACAATGAAAAGGAGAATAAATATCCAACAGGAAAACATAAATTGGGGTGTTGTGCTGACTGACTGTTCTTCTCTCCTATTGGCTGTTATTTGGTGGATTTACATTTTAGTCAACCAATCACAGTTAAGTAAGTGATTGCTGGACGTATGCAATGTATAGACACCATGACCAAAAGCTATGGGGTTCCTGGGACGGGCGCCTCTCTTAGGGCCTGGGAGACTGAGGGGCCTCCATCGCCCCTGGGATAGCCTTGGGAACCAAAAGTGCCCTTAGGAGGGTCCCGGGGGCGCAACCGCCTCTGGGAGGGTCTGTGGGGGCGCCATCATCCTTGGTAGGGCCACTGGGGGCACCAGCCTGACAGGAGCCCCTAGCAAGGCCCCTGGGAGCCTCAACCCCTGGGACAGCCCTGAAGCTGTCGCCTATGGTAGGGCAAATGGGAGGAGGCCACGAGGAACTGTCACTGTAGGGTCCCAGGCAGCAGTTTTTGCACATTTAGAACAATGGGATATATGAATAGATACATCCATTCCCAGTATCATCGCATGAAAAACAATGAAAAAGAGATTAAATATCCAACAGAAAACCTAAATTAGGGTGTTGTGCTGACTGACTGTTCTTCTCTCCTATTGGCTGTTATTTGGTGGATTACATTTTAGTCAACCAATCACAGTTAAGTAAAGGATTGCTGGACGTAAGCAATATGTACGACACCACGAGCAAAGCTATAGGGTTCCTGGGACGGGGCGCCTCTGTTAGGGCCTCGGAGGCCCCTGGGACATCGCTGCCCTTAAGGAGAGAGCCCTGAAATCTCTACCCATACAAAAGAGCCCTGTGGACGTCGTTGCCCTAGAGAGGTACCCTGGGAATGCTGCTACCTCTGAGAATTCCCTGGAGCGCCGTCGCCTCAATTGGGCCCCTGAGGCGCAATTTCCTGGGAGGGCCCGGAGGTCTCCGTCATCCCTAGGATAGCCAGTGGGAGGCAGGTCGCCCTTGGTGAGTCCCTGGAGGACCAACCGCCTCTGGAAGGGCACTGTGGGTGCCACCACCGACCTGGTAGGGCCACTGAGGCTCCACAGCCCCAGACAGGGCCTTGTGGGACCCTGGGAAGCCAACACCTGGGGGAAAGCAACACCCTGGGAGAGCCCTGAAGCCGTTTCATATGATAGGGCAAATGGGAAGGCCCAGGGGAACAGTACTATGAAGTGTCCCGAGGCAGCCAGTTTTGCACATTTAGAACAATGGGATATATAGATACCGCCTATTGCATTTCCAGTATCATCACAGAAAAACAATGAAAAGGAAAATAAATATCCAACAGGAAAACATAAATTGGGGTGTTGTGCTGACTGACTGTTCTTCTCTCCTATTGGCAGTTATTTGGTGGTTACATTTTAGTCAACCAATCACAGTTAATTAAGTGATTGCTGGGATGTTGCAATATGTACGACACCGACCAAAAGCTATAGGTTGCTGGGAGGCGCCCCTGCTGGGAGGCCTGGGCATCCTGCACATAAGGAGAGCCCTGAAATGCTGCCCATACAGGCTGGTGGTTGCACCAGCACTCAGGGTGTATGCAGTCCTCAGAGGTCCACTGAGGTCGCTGCTCCAGCTGGGAGGGCCCCTGTGTGCGCCACTGCCCCAGGGAGAGCCCGTAAGTATGCCATCATCCTTGGGAGGGCCCCTAAGTGGCACCGTTGCCCCTGAGAGGTACCCTGGGTATGCCGCTACCTCTGGGAATTCCCCTGGGGGCTGCCGTCTCATGATTGGGCCCCTGAGGGCGTAGTTTCCTGGGAGGGTCCCAGTCCGTCTCCCCTGGGATAGCCTTTGGGAGCGAGGTCGCCCTTGGGAGGGTCCTGGGGCGCAACCCCCTCTGGGAGGGCCTGGGGGCGCCACCATTCACAGTGAGTGGACCACAGCCCCTGACAGGGCCCCTTCATAGGCCCCTGGGAGCGCCAACACCTCTGGGAGAGCCCCTGAAGCCGTCTCATATGGTAGGGCAAATGGGAAGGCCCCAGGGAACTGTCACTTGTAGGGACCCCGGGGGCTGCTGTTTTTGCACATTTAGAACAATGGGATATATGAATAGATACACATATGCATTTCCAGTATCATCGCATGAAAAACAATGAAAAAGGAAGAAAAATCCAACAGGAAAACATAAATTGGGGTGTTGCTGACTGACTGTTCTTCTCTCCTATTGGCTGTTATTTGACGGATTTAAGTCCACCAATCACAGTTAAGTTAAGGTTGCTCGGCGTATGCAATATGCACGACACCATGACCAAAAGGTAAGGTTCAGGCTCATTAGGGCCCCTGGGAGTGAGCATTGCTGCCCTAAGGAAGCCCCTGGTGGCGTTGCTGCCCATCTAAGAGCCCCTGGGGTCGTCGTTGCCACCTGACAGGCCTCTGAGGGTGCAACCAGCCGAGCTCCCCTGAGGTCCTTGCTAATTTCACCAAGTGAAATAAGTTTAAAAATATTTGCGTGAGCTGGTGCCAGTTCTGAAGACAGATGACAGAAATTAAATTTTTTTCCAGCCAATTCAGATTGAACTTTTTCTCTTAGTCTGAACTTGATGAAAGACACGATAAGAATGTTGCATAAGGCTGCTGCAGAAGTGGTAGAGATTTGATCATTACACAGAATTTTTGAGTGACTGACGTAAATGTTAAAAGAGTGAAATCTTTAATGATTGAGGTTTGGTTTCGGTTGTGGGGCTTTGAGAATGAAACGCTCTCTAAGCTGTTGTAACTTCATCATGTCGATTGAGGATTGTTGACTGATACCATCTGTAGAGTCATCTTTTTTCAGGAGATTGATAGTTTTCATTTTTCCAAACCCATAAATGGTTGTGTCACAACCACTTAAAGCATGAGCTACCACAACTGATTCTTTGCAGTTCTTTAGAATATTTGAGCGCTGTAAATATCGAGAACTATAAAATCTTGCCCTAAGGTTTCCGTGGCTTCTTTTAAAAACATAATATGCCCTCCAAAAAACCTAGCCATGATGGAAGGGAAGGTGTCTGCAAAAAATTTCCAAACATCCAAAGAACATCCTGGGTCGAGGGCATTGTGACATTACTAAGCTTCATCGCCTTTTGCAGTTTCAATTCTTCGATTCATTCAACCCAGCATATCGTTTTCCTCGAAAAGTTTGCATTTCCCTTTGTCCAGTGCTTGCTAGCTCTTTTGAAGAAGGGATGGTTCACAATTTCGTAATATCCTAACTAATTACTTTCTCTGCTGGCATTATGCATTTTATTCCACCCATCGAGTGAAGTGTTCCTTTACCAGTGACGGTGTTTATATTGGAGTCTGCATTGTCAAATACATATTAACAGAAAGAATCTTTGTCCAAATCAGGTTTCCAAGATTTAACAGCTGATGACTCGAACAATGCAACATCATTATAGCTTGAACAAAATCCCAAATTTGACAATGCACTGACAATGCTTTTGGAAGCTACTTTCCAAAATACAGTGACCCCTCCGTTAACGAACTCAATCCGTTCCAGAAGGTCGTTCGTTAACCGAAAAGTTCGTTAACCGAAACCATTGTTTCAATGGGTTTTTGGGTAATTGGTTCCAGCTCACCGAAAATTTCCTAAATTCAACAAAAATGGTAGAAAAGTTCACTTACTTTGAGGTGTGTATGTAGAAGGCTCCTGGATGATGATGATGATGATGATGGGATTTAGAAAGGGGGTGGAGGAGAAGGAAGACGAGAAGGCATTGGGGTGGAAGAGAAGTCACCCCATGGCGCCATTTCACCCATAAAATTTTAGCTCTCTTGGTGTAATTCAAGATTATTTTCTTTAAATCAACACTGCACTGCATTATATATTGTCAATATGTAAAATATATTTCAAAATGACCATTAATTTGCTTAGAAACACAGAAAAAAAGCGTTTAGTTGAAGAGAGTCTCAAGCAAGATGTTACCTCCAGTGAAAACAGAGAGAGACTAACGCCTGTTTGCTGTGTTAAGAGGCTGGATGCCGCGCATTAAACTAGTCACTTTACCTTCAATTAAGTTCAATAATTGTTAAAATGACTAAAAAATTGAATATTAAACTTTTAAAATTATTGAATAGTATAAACTCCTTGATATTTACTAAAATAGTAAGGAATTTAAGCGAAAACATGTTGAGGTCGGTTCGTAAGAACTTCGTTAACCGAATTTTTTTTCGTTAACCGAATTGAAGATCCTTATGGAAGGCAGTTCGTTAATCGAAATTACGTAAACCGAGGTGTTCGTTAAACGAGGGGTCACTGTAGATTCATAAAGAGACCAAGCAGTATGGAAGATAGAAAGGAATGCCGTCTTGTTGCAGCAATTATAGAATGGGCAATTGCAGTACACTGTTGTTACTTTTTCATTTTTGCATTTGCTTTTCAGCATAACGGTGTCAAAAATGCATATAATGTTTCGGGAATCACACCATGTGCATCCTTCATAAAGTCTGTAATATCAGGGTAGTCCATGGTGTTATAAGCAGTAGTCCAAATATCCTGTGGGGTTTCGTGATGTTAAATCGCATATAGGATAGAGGTGAGAAGGGAAACTCAGCTATGGCGGTTTTCTTATACACATATATTATATACAAAACAGTCTGGTGCTGGGAAGTTGGTGCGTGGTAGAAGAGTTGCTGTGCAGGAGCTTCTTTAGAGGAGGTGTTGGGTGTTGCAGGGCTCTTGTAGACTGGATTTCACGGCAAGGCTGTGAGCTTATATACACGTCTACCGGAAGGAAAACCGGAAGTAAGCATCGCCGGTGTCGATCCCCCCCCCCTGAGTCTAGATGACTAGGCTTGTTAGGGAAACTCGCCGGTTGGCCGAACACCGCCGTGAGTCTAGGTGGCTAGGTTTGTCAGAGAAACTTCTTCGTGGGATCGGCTGATCAGCGACTAATGGCAGTGGCAGTTGTAGGGGAGAGTTGTGAACTCTTGGAACAATCTACCAGAAAGTGTTGTGACGTCACCAAGTGTGAGCTCTTTCAAGACCAGACTTGACCGACACTGGAGCAGGTTCAGGTACTTTCAGGTGCCAGTGCATGCCCAGTACTTGCCAACAGTGCGTAACAGAGACGAGACCGATCGCCCAAGCGGCTAACGAGCCGATCAGTGGTGAAGAGGATAAAACAAAAACAGTTGATGAACCTCACATTCACAAAAACACACAAAGTATCACTTCACAGTCACCATAACACAATTCAAGCTAAATGTTAGTGCTGTCCTCTCACTACATATGAAAGAGCAAAACACCAACGATAAGTACAATGTACGATGTTTGCCGATAATCGTGGAGCAGTGTTTACGATCAACCCAAGAACCAAACATGGCTTTAGTGCATGGGTAGGCTTACAAGTGAAGGTAGAGATGCGTCATGCATTGGGTTAAATATTGGAAAAAATTTTACTTATAAAATGTCACTGACATGACGTAGAAATTAATTTGAGTGTACAGTACTGTATACAACCCACAGTTTGCACTAGAGAAAAAAAAATCCAACCAATGGGATATTGATGGATACCGTATCATTAAAGTGAGTTTTGATCGTATACAGTGAAATGGTCTTAATTTATAACCACCGTTAAACCGGAATATTGCATTTCAGGATATCATATCTTGAGGTTTACTTGTACTGTCAAGGGCGGATCCAGCTCCCCCCCCCTCCTTTTGTCCAGAAAATTCCAGTATTTTTTTGCTTATGCAGTACAGTATTGTGCTCGAGCATTTTTGTATAGTAAAAAGTATTTACTGTACTATTGACTGCAGAATATCCCCTAATATCAAATGTGCATACTGTAACTGCAAAATGGCCATGATATGGGTCAGATTTAAAAAAAAATTATAGGGAGGCTTGCAGCAACCCCCCAAAAAAAATAGCTGGGCAGGCTCGCTGCACTCACCATGTTCCCCCCCACCTCACCTTTTGATATTCCTGGATCCACACCTGACTTTACTGCTCTCTAAAGTGTAGTGGGATAAAGTTTGAAAGTAGGTGACTTCCATTCATTCAATTTTACTGCTTCTATGGTACCCTTAATCAACAGCAATGCTCCAAATGTGTTTATCTGTTGCTTCACATGACATTAGTGACATAATTTCCCCCCAAATTCACTTAGGGTAATATTCTCTAGTACAGTATTTCACACAATGTTGCTTCCTGGATGACTATCCCCCTTATTTCTAGTGTTCTTTACCCAATCCTTCTATCCTGGATAAATAATAAGAGGTAAACATTGGTCTTCTTTAATGTTGAGGTTTGGAGTAAACCATTATTATAAACCCAGTACACCTTAGTCCCTCACATAGCATTTCTAGTTTTGGCAATATTTGTAGTTACTGTACTTCCTGAATTACACAGAAATTTTCACTACATTCCTCCTCTAGATGAAAGAAACTTATTATTTTGAATTAAATATATCTGCAACACAGCATTTGTTCCTCTGATTTAGCAAGAGCAAATGTACAAATTCAAAATAAATTCCTTTCAGAAATGTAAGCACACTAAGGTGCCATTAACCCCTTCTTTAGAGACAAACCAAAACTGGTACATATAGTTTATACAAATGATGCAAATCACCCATTACATCACAAAAGCACCATAGCCATGGACAACATGAGGGTATACAAGAGGTAAAAAAAAAGGGGGGGGGGGGGCGGACACACCATAATGCAGGTTTGGTTTGCAGTAAAGAAAGGGTTAAGTAAACAATGATCTATGAGAATCAGTTTTGGAATACTGTAGAACTAGAAAGATTTTACCTAACACTTGCATCAACTTTTCATTTGTAAAAGTAACAATAGCTCCTTTAGAAGAATAACTCACTGCATCTTTCAAAACATACAAAGTCTAAATTTGAACTTGAAACAAGAGTCTGCCACTCTCTGGAAGTGAAAGTTACCCTTGGGCCACAATCTTGTCAGGACATTTTGCCTTAATGGCACAAAATATATTCAGCAGTGTAGCTAGAAATATAGTAAGAGAGGAGAAGCATCTGTGTTACTTTTGATCTTGGTCACCCTGTAAAAGAGCATGTAAGGGCTTGCAAGAGGGTGAGGCAAAAGTTCTATCAGACAACTTAATCTACTGTGTCGATAATTACTGTCATGTGCAATGGCATTTTCTCTGAAAATTTTATACTGATGAATGACCCTAAGGCCTAAAATCATGTATTTTACTGACACCAAAGAAGAAAATGAATACTGTACTGTACACTGAACCTACACTAATTTTAGATTTTGGGATAATTAATTTTTTTTGGTTGAGATAGATTTAGTGACATTTTGTGATTTGGGGACAAAAAAATAATAAATAAATTACCTGGGAAATGCACTCCAATGTATAAAAAATCTTCTTGTATACTTTTCAGTTGCTTAAGGATTCAAAAGTGAAAACATTACAAAAAATTTCACTGGTGCAGAAAAAACATGAATAAAAACCAATTGAGTACAGTACAGTATACACAAAACATGGAATGTATGCCCATGAAACTTGGATTTGTATGAAAAGTTATTCTTATTGTATCTATATTACTATTATAAATAATATTAATACTGAACTTAATACAATACAGTACAGAAATAAAACAAACTGTTCATTACAGTGAGCCCTCGGACCCGGTAAATCTGGTTTTATTAGATTCAGACAAAATTTGGGGATTCTGGGGGCTAAGAAGCCTCCCAAAGAAGCATTCCCATAAGAGCAAATATCATCTTAGGCCCGTGTAACTGACATGTCAGTGGGCGGGACACAGGTAACCGAGTTATCAATTATTGTTTGTGGGATTATTATTTTATTCACTCCAGTAATGATACAATGTTTCTTATTATGTTATCATAGGTAAATGCATGGTTTATATAATTTGTTTATCACTGTATCCATCACCATTTTCAAATTAGACTATAAGATACGTGTTTCTCCCATATGTAATTCAATCGTACGCCTGGCAACGGGAGCGAGTAAGGGTTGAGCGAATGACCTCTAGTTGGCCTTCATCTGCTGTTGTAGCTCTCCTCGCTCTTTGCTACATGTCACTGTTATTACCTGTATTAGTGTTTACTAATATAATAGTGCTTAATAGTGATTAATCATGGCACTGTAACCACCAGGCTACTGGGTCAAGCTGTGAGGTGTTATGGTTGTTTTTCAACTCGTATTTTTGGGTAGATATACGTAAATTTCTTCATTTATTTTTACTCAGTTACATGCACACACCATCCTAAATACAAATTGGGAAAAAAGCAAAAGAAATAATTGTTCTAAGGGCAAACACACAAAGGGAATACTGTACAGTGTATAAATTTTTTTCCACACGAGTTAGTTGGCTCGGTGAGGGAGCTGGAGGATGGCGCAGTGCAGGTGGTGGGGAACGTTGCTGGGGAATCGGCATCGCAGCTGGACACCGTTGCTGTGATGAAGCATGGAGTGTATGCAAATGGCAACTGTGTTAAACTTTCATTTGGCTTTTATTTACTGGTTTGGCAATATATTGTATTTTTTTTTTTAGTTGTAACTTATTTATTCCTGGTACTGAATATGTTACTTTAAGAAAACTATGGCTACAGGAGAAAAATACACACAAAAGTTTTTTCCTAAATACCCCCTGGCGTAAAGTAAAGTACCGTAAAGTACGGTACTGTATTTTTGGTGTTTTTTAAATCATTATTTATCGTTTTTATACATTTAGTATATTAGCCGAAAGATACGGACAATCTGCTTTTTCGGACAGGTGGTGCCCCCTTTAAGTCTGGATCTTCGAGGGTTCAGTGTATTACTGTTCTATTGTGTGTACGTTAGATAAAGCATTTCATATACTGTATTGTGTATTCATATTAATTTCAAAATTAGTTATGTCTGTTGAGCACAATGTACACTCACCAAAAACTACTTGAATGCTATAAGCACTATGCAATCTGAAAATGAACAAAGAATCTGAAACCATTCTGAGATGATAAGCCCCATTCTGCTCATTCTCACATCCACTGTGCCCAGGTCTTGGAGAAGTTTTTGTTGACAGTGTACAGTACATTATTTATCAAACAATGTTAGGTTTTTCTCCCACTAGGCTTTTCAGTATTTTACATCGAGACCCCCTGTAAAAATTACAAATTTCTTTCAAATTGTTTTGCAAGTTGCAAAAAAAAAAAAAAATCCAGAATTGTGAGGTAATTTTGATGTCTGGATAATTTCATACTTTGTGATAATTCAACTGACACAGTTCAGTGTACTGTGCTGTACAGTATACTAGCATTGCAATAATTCTGATTGGATTAGGTCAGATTGCCTTAAAAATATAAATCATAGTTGTCTTAAATTATAGTACAATACTGTACTAACATTTTAATTGTTACTATCCTCATACTGTACTGCACTGTTACTAACACAAATTTATCATCAGAGTTTAAATTATAAATTTATAAAGGACTATACATAAATCTATATTCATATACAGGGTAACTATACTTATAATTAAAGTATATGACCATATTTATAGATTAGATATAAATTCAGAGCCAAATAATCCTTGAGCCACATTCCTAACCCAGCAATGTTCTTAACATTTACCAACATATAGGATGTCTAACTGAACATTACATTCAGATTATTTTTTACAAGAGTCCACATATCCTTCAGACACTTACACCAGAAAAATATGAACAATAAAGTAAAATGCTACAGTATTTGTTATAATCTACAGCTTTCAAAGTTGAAAAAAAAAATTAAAGCACTGAATATAATACAATATATCTTACTGTTAAGTAGAAAAGTGCTCTTCTAACCAAAATGCTGACCTTTACTCCCTATCAACTGACTGGTGCAGCAGCATTTTAGTTACTGATGTCGAAGAGACTTTCAACAATGGATCAGTGGCTTGGGAAATATGTCGCTTAATACACACTGGAACTATTTCCTGATAAAACCGACACATCAGCAAGAACAACAGGAAATGACAAACAAAAGTTGTATGTACAGTATTTGTGAAATGGTTAAGGCCCAAGGGTAACCTTTATAATCAAACAAGGAAATTATTAATACCGTATGAAAATATGGAAGACCTGCTCTATGAAATGAGAAACTTAATAATTTGAGCTACATATCACATGTCAAACAAACACTCCACATTTTCAGCCATTCTTATGTAGGTATCCATAAGTTAAAGTAAATACTACTTTGCTGAGCAAAGAGGCGCAATATGTCAAAATAAATTATACCATAATCTGAATTGATATTCCTTCTGTCAAATTAGCAATTTCCAGAATTAATACAAGAGATTTGACTTGCTCAATAGTCTTCTTGGTTCAATGATCTGAATACAATAAATGTTTTGTAATCTTCAATATCAATACAGATTATAATCACAACAATATTTCCATCTTATGGAAGGCTTTGCTGCAATCAATTCTATAAATATATCTATAATGATTTTCAATACAAACTTAGTGAAATCTCCCTCCTCAGAGACTGACATCCTGAACTTAAATATAATTTTTTCTCCAAAAGCCTCCCTGGGTAGCTAACTACTTACACCCCACTAATGAACTACAGTAGTTGGCATTGCAATACAACACTACTGGGCTAATACAGGCATTTCTTGATTTACAAAAGGGTTCTGTTCCTGAAAACTCTTCATAAATAGATTTTTTGAAAATAAGATCACCTTTTCCCATGGACTCCAATTATGAAAGCTGAAATTAGTTCCTAAAAAATAAAGAAAAAAGTCTTAACCCCTTCACTCAAAGCAAAATGGTCACCAAACACTACAGTCTCTCCTCTACTTATGACGGGGTTCCGTCCAGACGACCAGGTCGTCGAAAAGGCAAAAATAATATATAGAAATTCTAAAATGGGTGTCTCTTTTTCTTCTCAGCACCATGAGAACTCTCACTTTTACACTTGCCAGCCATTTTAAAGGGAATTACAAACGAAAATTTTGTCAGTAAATAGCGCAATCACTAACGTTGGGACTCGAAAATACGTAATTCGAAAAATATTTTATACAACCACGACGGTCATATGTCCAGGTTGTCGTAAGTCGAGGAGTACCTGTATATCAGAGGGGATAGGTGAGGTGAGGTAAGGTGTGTGTGTGTGTGTGTGTGTGTGTGTGAGGAAAGGGGTGTGTGTTAGAACTGGCTGGTCACTCAGAGAAAGAGGTAAGATACCAGATAAATACAGTAAGCTCACCCCAATATCAGCAACAAAATCTGACTAGGCCTAGTGGGATTTTAGTGTGTCATAGAATAAGACTAGTGTCATATCAGAGCAATTTCACCCTCCCAGCTTTTCCTACTGTTGTGAGATTAAATGACATATTAGGTACATCTTTCTGATGTGATGCTTGGTGTAAGACGACATACCAGGCAAGTCCCTCTGACTCAATGGGGTTTAAATGCTATTAAAATTTTTTTTTATTATAATAAACATAATAGAGTGAAATACTTTCAGTGGAGGACCTGGAAATTACTGAGAAAGTGTACCACAGGTTGTGATGTAGTGCTAGACTCTGAGGCCCAACCAAGATACTGTATAGGGTTTTAAGTTGGTAGTGACACCAACAGTAAGTCTACTGCACTGTACAGTACTAGTGTACTTACAGTACATGTACTGTATATAGTATACATTTTGAGGTGTTTCGATTTCACTAGATTTGATTTTTGATGAGGTTTATCTGAAAAAGAAATGTTAATCTTATCCAATTAACATTTTATTCTTCACACTGACATCACTTCAATCTCTGAGATTCTAGACACAACACCATTCCCATGGTAGAAATATCTTGTGTTAGTATCTTCCGATGCTGCTTAAAAAGTGAAGAAAAAAAAATCTGATTTTTCATATGTAAATTAAAACATTGGACAAAAATATCTTTTTTGCAACCACATTTTCATAAACTGGATCTTCGTAAATCAGGGGGTGCCTGCAAAGCTTTTGCATAATAAACTAAAATTCCACAGCCATATGTGAAGTTAAAGTTGAGTGTTTCATAAAAAAAATACCAAAACTACAAAAAGCAATATACAGTAGACCCTTGCCATTCACAAGGAATAGGTTCCAAGAAATGGCGTGAATTGGCAAAACTGCAAATATAAATTTATACTACCTTAGTGCACTACTGTATACCTATACCAAACACCTGACCAGTCACAGCAGCACTCATGCCCTCTTTTAACTTATCTAATAATAAAACTTTCTTTGTCAGGGTCATCACTGACGTCTGCCTTTTACTTTTCACTTCACTAGCACTGACACTAGGCAGTCTTTTAGGGGCCATTTCACACAGAAATCCTAAAGTTTTGAGAGTACAACACGAGATGCTGGGTGGGGTGACTCATTGTGCTGCAGGAAAAGGCTTGCAAGCAAGCCACCATAACCACCACCTGCTTATCGCGAATCACAGATTCGTGAATGGCAAGGGTCTACTGTACACTCTTTGCAAAAAGTATCTGCAAAATTTTTTTTAGACAAAAAGACACAACGGACAAGATAACATGTGTCAGTGTTCATTTTGACATCCACCGGGCCCCACCTTGCAGATACTTTCTGTAGCAAGTGTACATCTGCTCTTATACAATATCAATCAGCAGTTTGCAAACAGAAAAATTTGTACTGTTGGTAATATACTGCCACTTCATTGGGGGCTCATTGCAAGTTATGTAAGCCATTAACCCCTTCTTTACCACATACCAAAATCGTTGTGAAATTGTAGGCAAAATATCCGGGACACTTTTTGACAATATCTTGCATCTACTTGAAGGGCATGTAGGTAAGGAAGATGAAGATTTTTGCATGAATCAACTCTTAATTTTTCTTGGTATTATGGACCCCTTTTTATGTCATTATGACACAGTTAATGATGAAAAGCAATTTGTCTGCTACAAATTAATCACATAATGGCCCACAATTTCATACCAGATACAGTATTGCTAAGTGTTGATGGAATTTTAGCTGCAAATTTATGGTACTGCACTAATACATCACCTCAACAATATATTAATACCACAGCTTAAGTGTCTGGTAAATGGGTTCAAATTCAAATTGTTTTCATGTCAAGACATCTAATCTTGTTTTGAAATAGGGGGTAAAAAAGTGGAAGACAGGAAGGAAGATGAAATGGTAAGGGAAAAGGTTCAGATGAAATAAAAGAAGAAAGAAAAAATCAAAAGAGGGAGAGTGAGGAAGACCAGGCAATGAGGATCAAAAGAAAGATATAAATATATTGGATAAATGGGAAATTGTTGAATGTTATACTTGTACAACGTTTTGACAGAGAGATGTAACCATGTATTGAGAGTGTGATGGAAAGAGAGAAACTAGTTTCCACTGAAAGTAGGACTATTTCAAGGATGCATAATGTTGCTATGGTTTCAGCCTTTCATGGATGGAGTAATCAAAGAGAATTTTTATGTTAAATTTTCCTATATAAATGAAATTATAAAAGGGCATCTAACTGATGAACTTAAGCTGCAACACAAAGTTGATGCCTGATTTAGAATAAAAATTGTAGAAGGACAGCAGTACCTTGATACACCGAACTAAATATGACAGACCCCAGTCCAGAAAATGCAAAAGTCCGAAAAAAGCAAATCTATGGGGAGAGGGAATGGGGGGGGTGGACATAGTACAGGTTGTACCTCTGTAGTCCGGCAACCTCGGGACCTGACCGGTGCCGGACCATGGAAATTCACCCTTTTCCTGGATAGATAGTGACTTGTGCTTACACTTGGAAGCACTAGCACCACTGTCACTGCTTCGTGGTCTCTTTGAAGATATAGTGAAGGGTTAAATGTTGTACAGTGGTTCTCAAATTTTGCGAGTTTTTAATTTGCCGTTTTTTATTTTGAAAAACAAAAAATTACACAATTTAAAAATTCGACGGCGGAAACTCAAATTTCGACGGGTTTGAGCGGCCCGCCAACGTTCAGACGTGCACAACCGTGTAAACAGCGTCATTTCTCTTATGTACAAAATATTCATTATTGTTTATTACTGAATGTCTTTTTGATTGAATTAATGTTTGTGTGTGCAAAATGAACAATACAATTCATTAATAATATGTAGAATATTAAAACACACGAGGAGACGAGACGGCATTGTTTTCGTTAATGTTTACAAAACCAGTGACTGATTGGTTCTACATATAAAACTGAAAAAAATAAGACTCTGGATGTAGCTGTAATAAAATTAATATGGTTGTTTTAAGTAATGTTAATAAATGGAACAATAAAAGTAGCTAACCATTAATGGTAAAGAAAAAACGTGAGTGCGCGTATGTAAATGTGCACGTGAAAACATATCGTCATTACTCTACATAAGAATATGAAAGCAACACTTATTTACTGTTCATATATATTTTAATTAATGTTTCTGAATTAAAAAAAAAATTCTACCCAGCAGTGGTGGTAAAGTTGAAAACATAAGGACAGCTAATGTTGCTGTGTGTGTTTTTACTCGGATGACGAAGTTGCCAAGTCATCAGGTTAACTCTACCTGAAGACGTAGAACAGAAAAACTTTTTCTGTGTTGTTTTTAGTTTTCATTTAACTTTATCTGTGTTATTTTCATTGGTTTATTAGGATGTTGCTTTATTACAGGTAGTAATTTGCCCAAAAAGTAGGGTAATAAGGCAAAATTTAGCCAAACATCGAAAGTACCAGACTCAAATTAATTTTCTCCATGGGCAAACTAAAATCGTTCCGGACCACAGAATGCCAGACTAGAGAGGTACAACCTGTACTACTTATATGAACTAAGGTCTTTAAGCATATAAGAAAGTTAGTAAAACACTATTTCATCTACAAAATAATTTGAGACAGAACAATCCGGGTTGAAAATCTAACTAAGTCGGGTTTGTTGACATCTGTTTTCACTGATATGATTGTTACGTACTGTAAAGTGTTTTATGTAAGTAACCACAGAATTTGCCTTAATAATATAGAAAACTGCATTTTACTGTACAGTACTATAAACAAATAAAAAAGAAAAAAAAGAAGAGTGTAGGGAGGGATATATTGTGAGTGGGAGATGAAAGTAATCTGGGAGCAGCGGGGGGAGGCTCCCACCCCCAGGACCCCTTTGACATGTCTTTGTACATAATTTTACCCATTTCTTAAAACCCTCAAGTATCCCTGTTGAAGACTCTACATAAAAAAGATTCATGTAAATGAGTGTTGGTAGTGAGGTGCAGGCACTGACATAATACATATGAAGGCAGGACTCAGACTGAGACATGCAACACCCACACACAGATTGTGAATAGTCCGAAAAAGTGAATTCCGGTGTATAGAGGTTCTACTATATTATCAAGACCAGTTGGGGAACAAAATTAATAAATCTTTGTGAACCTGGAGCGTGAACCACTTTTCTATGCTTTCCATCAATGAATCTAAATATCATTATTATAACCACAAACATTCTACAGCCATTTTCCATGCATGTGTGGTTTATTCATAATTACCTGATGACAGCTCTCCATGCTGCATGGTCTGATGTAGTTCTCTCTTACCAGTCACCTAACTATAATATAATTTCTTACAACCTCTCCACAATTTAAATTTTAACATTACATTAATCAAATTAATGCAACTTAATGTTGAGTGAATTAAAGTTCTGTACATTACCATCAAAGTTACAGTGATCATTATCCAATCTAATAAATTATTCTAATCTTAACAGGGTCTCTTTAGGAGTCCAAAATTAACAAAAGAATCTTTTTGAACTCCTGTGTGTGAACAGACGCTAATTCTTTGTTTATGGGAAAGAATCCTGAAGTATCTTGTAAAAAATGTGAACAGGTAAGGTGACCCACCCCACCCCCCCCATAAAAATTCAATGAGGTTAGGGAGATATGAACCCAGGTTATTTTTTGTACCCCACTTGAGGGTCAATTTAAAGACTGACTGCTGGCATGACACAAGTGGCTTTTGATGCTACACACTTGTTAACTCTCTCAGCCACAGACAAGCTCTCAAAAATAGTGTCATGCCAACTTCGAACCCCAGCAGTGACCCCTTAAACTATATCCTGTCAATGTCTTATTTAATACAGGATAACATTTTCTTAATCCCATAATGATCAAGTCATTCTAGCAGGGGAATTACAATGAATTCATAAACTAAGAAAATAACTCCAGTGGAACAAGTTATAAATAAAATAAAGTTCTTTTAACTAACTAATAAGGTCTGATGCTCTTCAGATATTTTTTATCAACTGACAAAATATAAAACCTACTAAAAGTTGCTCATTAACCATTGGCAACATATTATGAGCGAGCTGTAGCTTGTACAATATGAGGACAAACACAATCTGTCATAGGAAAATACAATTTATGCTATACATATCAGTATAAAATAGACAATACTATACTGAAAAGTCTAGTCTTTAAGTAGCAGCTCCACCAAAATCAATTTGATAATAATAATAATATTATCGACTTTCAAATAAACTTGTTTGTTTTATTCCTAATTCAGTTCTGAATTATGCCTGCACTGCATAATGCTTATCAAGAGTATAAAGCCAGATCACTCACTCATCCTTTTATAAAACCATATCTGCTGCCATTCAGGCAATACTTGTGGAAATATGTACCTGAATATCATTTGGCTGCATAATACAGTACTGAATAAGTGTTACCATTTTACTTAAAGAGACTAAAAGCAGAGATAAAGAAAAAATGGGAACAATATACGAGCACAACCTCATTTGAAACACTGAAATTGCAAAACACTTCTTATATGTACAGTCACTGACAAAATACTCTTAACACATCTGGTAACATCTGAGAAAACACAAACAACATAAAGGCAAAAAATCATGCAAATAAGAAACACTTTGGTGTGCCTTGCTTTATAGAACAAGAGATAGGAGACTGAAACATCGTGACACGATCTCAATGTCAGTATGAGTACAGTAGTACTACCAGACACGTCGAGAGTATTTTGTAGGCAACTGTACATCACATTCATATGTGAAAATATTTTGTCACAACACTTACCAGCACATCCATAATCCATCCCTGTCAGCAATTTCTTAAATACTGATCCACCTCAATCTCACTTAACCTGTTAAAAGAACTCTAATTAACTTCCATCTGGTTCATGGCCTTAACAAACCCACTCCTACCATACTTACACAATAAATAGCAAACACTTGTGTTATTAGCTTAATATAATTTATACATACTGTACGTAAGTGAGATCTGCCGAACAGAAACTGAAGGAGCTCTCTTTACACTGTGGTCTGTAGTCAGAAGAGAAACAACAAAGCTCAGGCACAATGCTTCATGGCTCTATAGTAAGTGGGAGTACGACAAACACAATTTATAAATAAAAAGCTAATCCAACCTAGCCTAACAGATCACCACTGCAGTAATATCTCTGTTAGCCGGAATTTCTCAAACCCGGAACTCTCCAATAGCCGGAATTGAAATTTTCTCAGAAAATTTTTCCCAAAGCCGGAATTTTTGGTTTTGGAAACAATTTTCTGAGGGGCACATTTTCCAGAAAATTATGGGAAAATTTTCCCGATAGCCGGAAAATTCCGAAGATGGGGGTAGTCTT
This sequence comes from Homarus americanus, assembly GCF_018991925.1. Classification (NCBI taxonomy): domain Eukaryota; kingdom Metazoa; phylum Arthropoda; class Malacostraca; order Decapoda; family Nephropidae; genus Homarus; species Homarus americanus. Next base: position 326,726 of record NW_024714800.1, read on the forward strand.
TTTCTGGGTTTGAGATATGAAAATCGGGAGTATTTTCCGGAAATTCCGAGAAAAATTTTCCGGTACCCGGAAGATTCCGGGGATGGGGGATATTTTTCTAGGTTCGAGAGATGATGTAGTAGGCAATTTCTGGAACGTCCAAGAACATTTTTCCGTTACCTAGAAAATTCCGAGGACGGGGGATATTTTTCCAGCTTTGAGAATCGTCTCATTACCCGGAAATCTCTCGTTCCCAGAAGTGCTCTGCACCAATTGTTCCGGCTAATGGAGATATCACCATAACTTAATGGAAATAATTATATTGACAGAGACTAAGATGCAGCTGTCTAGCTTCCAGAAGATAAACCATCCATCAGATACAGGACGAAAGATCCCGGGGAGACACAATTGCCGATTCTAAGCACAGGAAAATAGAGTGACCAGGTATGCCTGAATTGTGGCTCAGACTAGACTGTGACACCCAATTATGACCCTAAAAGGCGCACATGCACTAAACCACCATCTCTATCAGTGCATTCTTCTTACTTCACTTTCTGGTTTAAAAATTGTAAAGGACAACCTTTCTTGACCATTTGCAATAATTCCAAGCTAAAGTTAAGATAGGCTTAAGCACTTCATTAAAGTTTTACTGACCAAAACATTAGGTTACTTATTACACTATATCAAAATAGTCTGATTTATATGGATAATAACTTTATAAATCAAAAATTTTGGTTGTCTAAATGTGTTTTAGGAATCAAAGTATTTGTGAAACCAAAAATCATGTGTATTATGACAAGTACACATACTCTTAACACAGATATGCAATTTAATTCATTTAAATATTAGATAACTTAGATATAATGTACATAACTTAGTTGCTCTGAGGATTTCTGAAACACTTTATTATAAAAAATAAATAAAATAAATAATAAATAACAATAAAATAAAATAAAATAAATTTCCAACCTAGGATTACTGGACACAGGTTACATGAACCTTTGACATATATTTTTGTGTGGAAAATGATATCTAGAAGTATTCTTACATTTCATTTCTCTCTGATAATTTCCTCTCTCATTGAAAATATTGCATATCTTTCACTATTTGGTATTTCTATGTCACAGTACAGTACAGGTATATACATTTTCTTCCTGAAGGCAAACTTTCTTAAAATGCAAAGAGAATACATGCATGGCAAGTGTTCTACTGTACAGAAGTATTGTGGAAGTCCTTGTTTTTCTGTTACATATGTTGTTCAATTTATTGGCATTATATATATATTTTTTGTTTGTTTCACATTTTAGGGATTCACTCATTGAAATATATTTCTCTAGTTCTTTCTGTACATAAATCACCCCAAGTACATGTTTATGGGGTTATAGCTAATGCAATAAAATGGAATATCTAAGAGATAATGTTCAATGTTCTGCCTAGCACAAGTAGGAAACTGACTAGCTCAGGATTACCAAGTTATGAGACTTACAACATTAACAACCTACCTTGAGTGACTCTTAGATTCAAACCTTCGTTCAAAACCTAAATGGTTCCACTGTTTCTGTATTGTTTTCTAACATGTTTATCATGCCACTGCCACCACACAGAGGCAGGTGTTAATATACATTTATGAATTTTAGGCACAAATATTTAAATTTTAATGGTTACCCTTTTAGAATTTAAAGTATGATGCTTCATTGCCTCATTTATCTTATTACCTAACTGCAAATACCATTAAAAACTTTCTTTAGAGGTTTAGGTCAGCATCAGATAAGATTTCTTCAATACTTGATAAGTCAGCAATGAAGCTACTGTACTTTGTTAAAATACAACATATTTGCATCATCTGTAATCAGAACACTGTACACCTCAGAAGATCTCTGAAAGAACTCTCTAAGGCCCCAAGTATTACAAAATACTGTATCACTAGCTTATTAATTCTATGATACCTTGTCTTCACAACACTCTACACTTAGCAAGTCCACATAGTTCGAGTTCACAACACGTGATTACATCGTATGAGTTTTTGTGAGTAGCATTCTGTCTTTCATGCAGCCTTAGACTTGACAAGACTGAGGTCATTGAGAGAATTGAGGAGAGCCTGTACATCACTCTCCACCTGTTGGCGGGAGTCAGACAGTGACAGCTGACTAGTAAAAGATGTGAGCAGCTCAGCCTCCTCTACACTTCCTGCACATTCCAGGAAAGTTTGCATCATTTCTATAACCTGCAAATAAAATTCATGCTACAGTGTACAAACATAGAAAAATGGCATTGTAATTATTTCCTTTTTTGGGATGTACTACTATCACTTGCATCAGGTTTATGTTAGGGAGTCATGATGAGAGCCGAAAAAGAGTTACTGTAATAAGCAAAAAACAACAGTTTGCACTTGATCACACACGTCAAGGTGGTGAGGATAAAGGGTACTGACACTGCTGCTCCCTCAAGGAACGGGGCTGAGTGTGATGCATCAATCCCCACGCGTCGCTCTGCCTCCCTCTATGCCACACAAACCAGTTCTCTTACGTAATGCTACGAACCAGTTGTACTTATGTTGGATATTTAAAATAATTGACCTTACGGGACCTCGTTCGTATCGGCGGGTGTTCGTATCTGATAATTCAAGCCCCCTTCCCCCCCTTCAGTTTGAAATAATTACTGGGCAGTCTGTTTTAATGAGTTTTCAGCTTTAGCAAGAATGGTTTTCCCCCAATTAGTCGGTTATCCTGAGGTTTACTATTATAACAGAGAAAGATTCCTAAAAAAAATTGAAAATTCAAGTGCCTCACACAAACCTGATAAACTTGTTTCTTGATTTCTTGAGAGGAAGAGTTATTATCTCTCTGGAGGAGCTTCAGCTTGGAGCGGGCCAGGTGTAGAGGTGAGTAACCCTGGTTGTCTGTCTGCCTCACATTGGTACCTAAATTATAATATCGTACATAAGACATGTGTTTCTTCACTATTGTTACTTATTTAAGGGAAGCTGAAAAACAGATTAGAGTTACAGTAGTTTGGTTGTTGGCTCAGTTAACAATAAGAATGCATGAAAACAATGAGCATTACTCTATAAAGAATGTAAGTACAATGAGGAAGCTAAATTATGACAAAACAAAGGAGCGGTACTGATCATAATATAAGCCCCTGACCTGTACAAAACTTTGACTTGTGTTCTTTAAAATCTAATAAAGTCTCTTAATCACACCTGCCACATTTTCAAAAATATTTTAGACTGGTAAAAATAAGTCTCCTTGGCTTTTGATTTATGATCATAAATTTGAACCTACAATACTTTCCAATGAAAAACACACGATTAACTGTGGCTGGAATGCAAATTTGGTCAAAGAATCAAACATCACATAAATAATGGGTAATGTGTTATTTCTCCTATGGTCCACGAGTAATCAAAGCTGGCCAAATAGAAAGAGTACATAAGCATGAATACCTACAAAAAAATAGTTTTCAACCTATTGGGTATGATTTCTCACAACAATTATATAGTGACTGCATTTCTGCACAAATGCATAGTAGCAAACAGCAAGGAAAGAGGGAAGATTCACCATAACCAATGTGTGTGGGAGCTGCTGGTCATCTGTAATGTCACTATCGTTTTAAAATGGCAGGATGGCAGCGTCACTGCCATTTTAAAACGCTGCTGTATTTATGAATCTCCAGCACTCACTAGTGACAGCATACAGCCTACATAAGTTACAACAGGATTAATGACAACTGTTGCATGTCCCCAGGTGGGTGAGTGGAGGGGATGTGCAGGTTTAAGGGACAGAGCTGGGTGTAGCCCTGACGAGTTGGTACAGGTATCCCTCGTTTAGTGTTAATTCACTTAATGTTCAACGATGACAAAAAATTAGCAGCCTTTCTCATTTAACATTAGGTCAAAATTCGGTTTGGTGATAACCTGACTCACTGGAAAGGGAAAAACCTGGGTATGAGGTGGCCTGTGAGATAGCATGTTGCCAATATGTAATGAAACTATAAAAATTGTGGAAAAATCATAACAATACAGTACTCTAATGTGGCTTAGAAATAAAGAATATATAACATAAAATTATTTAATAAGAAAAATGAAGAGCATGGGTCTATGTGAAGTAATGACCATCTCCCCCACCTCTCTCTAAATGCCAACTGTGGCACTATCGGAGGACTTTCCTTGGGATGAATGTTGCTTTTCCACTTGGGATCCCTCGGTATGTTCTGACAGCCTTGCTGGGGTTATAAAGGGTAGTATGAGTGCATTTATCCCATCTTCTACCAAAACTTTCACTTTACAATCATGGTTTGATCGCTCCTGCTCTCTTGCATGTAGGGAGAGATATAGGGCAGATCAAGTTATGAAACTATCTCCTCCTGTTACCCACTCCTCTTTCATTACTTCTAGACATCATTGTAAGGCTATTCTTCATAGGGCCAAGCGGAACTTTATAAAAATAAAGACCGCTGACCTGACTGACTCTTCTTCTAATAAATCCTTCTGGTCCTTTACTAAAAACATCTGTTAATAACTTCTGCACCCTCTTTTCTCCTCCTCTCTTCCGACCTGATAACTCTATAGCCAACTATCCCCCTGATAAAGCCAATCTTTTTGGCATCTTATTCTCCTCTAATTTCACCTCAGACAATTCCAACTCTATCCACTCCCCCACAAGCACCAAAGAGAGACGGTAAGACCCGTCTCTCCCCAGTACTGGGGGTGGTGCTTATTATGAAGATCTCTGAAACTGGGGCACTCCACCAGGTGTCAAACAGTCAATGGGATCAGGCAGTTATCACAATAGGAAAGGAGCATCCTCTCCATTAGAAAACCAAGAGTCAGCTGTGTGGCCCCATTACAGAGGCAGGCCATTGCAATCTCTTCGCGGCATGACAGTCCCTGATATCCCCAGACACCCAATGCTGGGAGGATGTCCCGGAGCTTGTTTGCTCTGACAGCATCCCACCTACAATGCCAACTCAAGCGCATGGCAGCTCTTATTACTATCTTCATAACAGAGTCAAGTAGAGGTGAACAATGTGCCACAGGGCGAGAAGCAGCTGCTTTTGCCACAGCATCAGCACGCTCATTACCCTTCTCCCCCACGTGGGACGGAACCCAGCAAAAACTGACTTTCCGGCCCCGATGTTGAATGAGAAACAGCCACTGTAAAATATCTATAACTATGGAATGAGGCAATGAGACAGTGGCTAAGGCTATGAAGTTGGGTTAAAATAATCTTGAGGGCAAGTAAAATACCCAACAGCTCTGCCGTAAAAATAGATGCCATAGTGGGGAGGTTACCGTCCTGGCAGAATACGGGAAAGACCACCCCGAAAACCCACCCCTGCATCTGACTTAGAGCCATCGGTGTATACAGGGATGGTCCTTCTGTGAGAGGAGGAATGCTCTAAAAAAGGAGAATGGACAACACAGGGAGGGAGTAAGTCCTTCCCTTTGTTAAAATACTGACAAACTTGAACTTCAGGGAGAATCCACAAAGCGGTTGGCATGGGGCATCTCTGAACAGGAGGAAAACAAAGATTTCTCACAACTTCTCTTACCCTGAAGTCCAAAGGTCGTGGGAGGCCTGGATGCTGAGTGTAGTATGGGGACATAGTCTCATCAACTACTCAAGTGTTGGTTACAGACTGTGGAGACGAAACCAACACTCGACATCTATGTGATATGAGCCATGAAATGGAGATGTAATTGGGTCATGAGGCTCGAATAAAGCCGAGTGAGACAGTCGAGATAGCATACACGACTGCCAGATGTAAGAAAGTGTCCGGCAACACCAGCTTATGGGCGACTCACTGAGTACAGCTGTACTGAGAGCAAACACCAATTGTCTGGGAGCATATGAGACACACAGGAAATATGAACCTTTTCTACATTTTTGAAAACCTTAATGACAAAAAAAATTGCTCATATGGTGTATAAAAACCCTGTGTGTGTTACGTCTAGGCTAAAAATTACAGTAGGTTCGGTGCCCTTAGGTAGCCTGAGTCAGAAATTCCCATCTTCTTGAATTTTACACCCTGCAATAGATACAGTACAGACCACCACCCAACCTGGAGAGACTTTCCCCCAGTTAGTCCAGATTAGAAAAAAAAAAATAAATTCCAATATACTGTATGGTAGTCCAGTCGAGTCAATTATAGGTGTGACTGTTTTCTCCAGACAGGTTTCTAAAGTGTGTGTGTGTGTGTGTGTGTGTGCGCATTTCTACGCTTACCTTTGGGCTACATACTCCATGTATGAAGCGGACTGTTATCTAACCTGACCCAGTTACCTGTCCTCTGTCTTATCCCATATTTTCCTCTATATAACCCACAGGCTGGAGACAGATCCCCTACTGTATTACCCCTATATAACCCACAGGCTGGAGACAGATCCCCTACTGTATTACCCCTATATAACCCACAGGCTGGAGACAGATCACCTACTGTATTACCCCTATATAACCCACAGGCTAGAGACAGATCACCTATTACCCCAATATAACCCACAGGCTAGAGACAGATCACCTACTGTATTACTCCCTATATAACCCACAGGCTAGAGACAGATCACCTACTGTATTACCCCTATATAACCCACAGGCTGAGACAGATCTACTGTTACCCCTATATAACCACAGGCTAGAGACAGATCACACTCCCTATATAACCCACAGGGACAGATCCCACTGTATTACCCTATATAACCCACAGGCGACAGATCACCTACTGTATTACCCCTATATAACCCACAGGCTGGAGACAGATCACCACTGTATTACTCCCTATATAACCCACAGGCTAGAGACAGATCACCTACTGTATTACCCCTATATAACCCACAGAGAGACAGATCACCATTACCCCAATATAACCCACAGGCTGAGACAGATCACCTACTGTATTACCCCTATATAACCCACAGGCTAGAGACAGATCACCTACTGTATTACCCCTATATAACCCACATAAGACAGATCCCCTACTGTATTACCCCTATATAACCCACAGGCTAGAGACAGATCACCTACTGTATTACCCCTATATAACCCCACAGGCTGGAGACAGATCCCCACTGTATTACCCCCATATAACCCACAGGCTGAGACAGATCACCCTGTATACCCTATAAACCCAAGGCTAGAGACAGATCACCTATTACCCCTATAACCCACAGGCTGAGAAGATCACCACCCAATATAACCCACAGGCTGGAGACAGATCACCTACTGTATTACCCCTATATAACCCACAGGCTAGAGACAGATCACCTACTGTATTACCCCTATAACCCAAGGCTAGAGACAGATCCCCTACTGTATTACCCCTATATAACCCACAGGCTAGAGACAGATCCCCCACTGTATTACCCTATATAACCCACAGGCTAGAGACAGATCACCTAGTACCCCTATATAACCCACAGGCTAGACAGATCCCCTACTGTATTACCCCTATATAACCCAAGGCTGGAGACAGATCACCCTGTTTCCCCTATATAACCACAGGCTGAGACAGATCACCTATTACCCCAATATAACCCACAGGCTGGAGACAGACCCTACTGTATTACCCCAATATAACCCACAGGCTAGAGAAGATCCCCTACTGTATTACCCCTATATAACCCACAGGCTGAGACAGATCACCTATTCCCCAATAACCACAGGCTCAGACACCTACTGTATTACCCCTATAACCCACAGGCTGAGACAGATCACCTATTACCCCAATATAACCCACAGGCTGAGACAGATCACCTACTGTATTACCCCATATAACCCACAGGCTGGAGACAGATCACCCACTGTATTACCCCAATATAACCCACAGGCTAGAGACAGATCCCCTACTGTATTACCCCTATATAACCCACAGGCTAGAGACAGATCACCTATTACCCCAATATAACCACAGGCTGGAGACAGATCACCTACTGTATTACCCCCTATAACCCAGGCTGGAGACAGATCACCTACTGTATTACCCCCTATATAACCCACAGGCTGGAGACAGATCACCTACTGTATTACCTCTATATAACCCACAGGCTGAGACAGATCACCTATACCCTATATAACCCAAGGCTGGACACACCCATGTATTACTCATAACCCACAGGCTGGAGACAGATCAATGTATTACCCCTATATAACCCACAGGCTGAGACAGATCACCTACTGTATTACCCCAATATAACCCACAGGCTAGAGACAGATCACCTACTGTATTACCCCTATATAACCCAGAGAAGAATAAACACAGGCTGAGACAGATCACCTTCCCAATATAACCCACAGGCTGAGACAGATCACCTACTGTATTACCTCTATAACCCACAGGCTGAGACAGATCACCTATACCCCAATATACCACAGGCTGAGACAGATCCCTACTGTATTACCCAATATAACCCACAGGCTAGAGACAGATCACCTACTGTACACTTATATAACCCACAGGCTAGAGACAGATCACCTACTGTATACTCTATAACCCACAGGCTAGAGACAGATCCCCTACTGTATTACCCCAATATAACCCACAGGCTAGAGACAGATCCCCTACTGTATTACCCCAATATAACCCACAGGCGAGACAGATCACCTACTGTATTACCTCTATATAACCCACAGGCTAGAGACAGATCACCTACTGTATTACCCTATATAACCCACAGGCTAGAGACAGATCACCACTGTAATTTATATAACCCACAGGCTAGAGACAGATCACCTACTTATTACCCCAATATAACCCACAGGCTAGAGACAGATCACCTACTGTATTACCTCTATATAACCCACAGGCTAGAGACAGATCACCTACTGTATTACCCCAATATAACCCACAGGCTAGAGACAGATCACCTACTGTATTACCTCTATATAACCCACAGGCTAGAGACAGATCACCTACTGTATTACCCCAATATAACCCACAGGCTAGAGACAGATCACCTACTGTATTACCTCCTATATAACCCACAGGCTAGAGACAGATCACCTACTGTATTACCTCTATATAACCCACAGGCTAGAGACAGATCCCCTACTGTATTACCCCAATATAACCCACAGGCTGGAGACAGATCCCCTACTGTATTACCCCAATATAACCCACAGGCTGAGACAGATCACCTACTGTATTACCCATATAACCCACAGGCTGAGACAGATCCCCACGACAATACTAAACAGGAGACAGATCACTATCCCCAATATAACCCACAGGCTGGAGACAGATCCCCTACTGTATACCCCTATATAACCCACAGGCTGAGACAGATCACCTACTGTATTACTCTATATAACCCACAGGCTAGAGACAGATCCCCTACTGTATTACTATATAACCCACAGGCTAGAGACAGATCACCTATTACTATATAACCCACAGGCTGGAAAGATCCCCCCAATATAACCCACAGAGACAGATCACCTCACCATGCCCCTATATAACCCACAGGCTGGAGACAGATCACCTACTGTATTCCCTATAACCCCACAGGCTGAGACAGATCACCTACTGTTACCCCTATATAACCCACAGGCTGAGACAGATACTTACCCCAATATAACCCACAGCTAGGACATCACCTATTACAATATAACCCACAGGCTGGAGACAGATCACCTACTGTTCCTTAACCCACAGGCTGGAATAGATCACCTACTGTATTACCCCTATATAACCCACAGGCTGGAGACAGATCACCTACTGTACCCACCTATAAACCCACAGGCTGGAGACAGATCACCTATTCAATATAACCCCAGGCTGAGACAGATCACCTACTGTATTACCTATAACACAGGCTGAGACAGTCCTACTGTATTACCCTATATAACCCAGGCTGAGACAGATCACCCTGTTCCTATAAACCCACAGGCTGGAGACAGATCACCTACTGTTCCCTATATAACCCACAGGCTGAGACAGATCACCTACTGTATTACCCTATATAACCCACAGGCTGGAGACAGATCCCTATTACCCCAATATAACCCACAGGCTGAGACAGATCACCTACTGTATTACCCTATAACCCACAGGCTAAGACAGATCACCTACTGTGCCCCTATATAACCCACAGGCTGAGACAGATCACCCTACTGTATTACCCCTATAACCCACAGGCTAGAGACAGATCACCTACTGTGCCCTATATAACCCACAGGCTGAGACAGATCCCTTTCCCCATAACCCACAGGCTGGAGACAGATCCCCTACTGTATTACCCCTATATAACCCACAGGCTGGAGACAGATCCCCTACTGTATTACCCCTATATAACCCACAGGCTGGAGACAGATCACCTACTGTATTACCCCTATATAACCCACAGGCTAGAGACAGATCACCTATTACCCCAATATAACCCACAGGCTAGAGACAGATCACTCATCATACCCAAAGCATCTATGGTACTGACCTGCCTTCAAGAGAAGAGTGACTGTAGGAATATGGGAAGTACAAGCTGCGAGATGGAGAGCAGTATTGCCAATGGCATCTCGTTGATTTGGATCAGCCCCATGCTGAAGCAACAGTCTGAAATAATATTCTAATGTGTTAATTTTTATGTTCATCTAAATGTAGACAATTAAAATTTTAACATTTATCTATTACTTCCAGAACCATTCTTACATTTGAAGATATTTTTATCATAAAATGTCATGAACAAAAGAATTTATTTTTAAATAATCATCTCGCAATCAAATACTCATCATAAAACACGAGATACACCAACAGCATGTACAATACACCTGAAATTACAATCAATAGTAGGAGAAAAAAGGTTAGTACATGCATGTGTGCGGGATAAATGTGGAATAATGACACTATTACCGGTATTAAACTTTTCGTCAGAGATGTAGGGACATGGTTGTTGCATGTGACACATCATCTAGCTACTGTTGGTTCATGTTTAATAAAATATGGGTGAGGTATCTTAAAAATATCAAGGTTTAATATTAGAAAAAAAAAATAATGAGAGCTGATGGACATATCCACACACTGCAACTTTTTCAGATGGCATATAAAAATTTATGAAAAGCTGTCTATGCACATGTGGTATACCTCGCCAGAACCGGAATTTCATTTTCCGCGGTGCATCTACTCATATACGCGGGTGAAGTATAATTTTTTTATTTAGCTCATAAAATTCATACAAATTACCAGGCCAGAATATAATTTACATTGCTGAAATTCTTACAATATGATGATCATTTTGAATATAAACATCATGGATTTTGCATTAGACAACCAAATTTTAGATCTAATGTAATAATTTGGTTTACACAAAGCAAATATTTTATCTTTTGTGCAAAATATATGAAGTTTACATTCAAAATATTCCTTGACCTGCAAGGAATCCAGAAATGTCAATTATATAATCCTAACTTTAGTCTGAGGTATTATTTATTACTATACAGTCAGTTCTGCTATAACGTGATAGTTGTGTTCTTGTAAAACATCGTGTTATAGAAATTCGCGTAATAGAAATAACAGGGCTTATGGAGAAAATAGGGTTAGGTGCAGATTACTACTCGAAATCGAAAAAAATTTAGTAGTTAGCCTAACACAAAGGATAGCACAGTCTATATAAATGTTACATTCATATCTAATAATGAAATCATACAGTAAATGTAACACTTTACCTTGAAAAAATATGAATATAACTTAATGGGGGAGAGGGGTGATTTTGAGGAAGATATCACCGAGCTTCTCTTCAAGGGTTATAGCCTTTCTTTTACGATAATCACTGGGAATGCGATCACCAGAACCCTTCTTGGAGATATTCTTCTTTGCCATATTCACAGTTAATACCACAAAATTGGAGAAATAGTAAGCAAAAATCGCGTTACAGCAAACAAGCGTTCGCGTTATACAAATATCGTTCCTCTATTCATAAATCGCGTTAGAGCCAATTTGCGTTGTCAAAACATGCGTTATAGCAGAACTCACTGAACCCGGAAAATTCCTGGGATGAGGGCCTAGGGGGCGAAAATGTAATAATTTTCATAATAATAATAATAATAATAATAATAATAATAATAATAATAATAACAATAATAATAATAATTCAGATAAGTAAATTTTTAAATAAAATATACAAAAATTAAAATAATAAAACAATAATGATAACAATAACAATAATAATAATAATGTAATAATACTAATAAATAATACTAATAAAGAACCATAAAGAAATAAAAAAAATAAAAAAAGATCAAGAGTGAGAAACCATGTATTCTGTGCTGTGCCGTTATGTATGTATTGTTGTCAATGGGAAGAGAAACAATATTGTACAGTATATAGTTTTATTATAAATTAATAGCCTTATGGTTAAGCTGAAAAAGAAAAAAAAATAATGACACTTGTGATGTTTATAAGGAAAATTAAAAGTATTTGTAATAATTGAAAATTTTTTATTTAGGAGACTCGAAGAATCCCCCAATCATATTCCTCCCATTTGGCTTATGATTTAGGTCAGATTTCGAGGTCAGATCTTTGGGTGTTTAGTGTGACCTTGGCCCGTTAGGTGTGTGTTGAGTCGGGTTCGACCTTGGCCGCTAGGTGTGTGTTAGTGGGTTAGGCCTTGTACGCTGGGTGTGTGTTGAGTAAAGGTTAGGCCTTGGCCACGCTGGGTGTGTGTTAGTCGGGTTAGGCCTTGGCCACGCTGGGTGTGTTGAGTCGGGGTTCGACCTTGGCCACACGTGGGTGTGTGTTGGTGAGGTTAGAGCCTTGGCCACGCTTCAGGTGTGTGTTGAGTGGGGTTACGACCCCTTGGCCACGTTAGTGGAAGTATTGTTGGTGGAGTTCGACCTTGGCCACGTTGGTGATGTGTTGGTCGAGGTTAGAGCCTTTGGCCCACCCCGATGATGCGTGTGTTGGTGAAGATTCCGACCTTGGCCCGCGTTAGTCGTGTGTTGGTGGGTTAAACCTTGACCAGAAATCGAGTTCGACCTCCATCAGGTCGATTGACCTCCTATCCAGAACAGGTGAATCTGGTCGAGTTTCACATGGTGGTAGAGTGATTTACAGCGTCTTGGTGGTTCAGGAACATCTTTACATTCCACTGTCAGTCCATTTTTAAGCATTTTATAATAATACAGTGGCTTTTTGTACGGTCCTTCCTGTGGTGAACTCAGACCTCGAGGTGGCCATTAAGCGTCGATCAGGAACGTGGCATATCTCCTGAAGCCCATTTTGTTGACAGTAAAGTGTTATATTCTTGAAATAGGTGTATTGAAACTGCTATGTCGTTACTGTCCGGATGAAGCTTCTCGAAAAATGGCGAAAAGAATCTTCCTTTTTTCAGCTGGCGTTTTAACTCGTTTTGGCTGTAGCGTTTTTCCATGTCTGTTGCGTTTTCTGTTGACAAGTAATGACCTTTTTGGTTTGAAGATATCCACCGACTTGCTTTTTACAGCTGACGACACGTTACCAAGACTTCACACAAGGCTGAAAAGCGGCGCCTGAAGCGTACTTCTGGCAACGCCGTGGCGCCCCACAGCGCACATTGCATTTAGCACCTAGCAGACATTAACAAGTCAATAATAACAACTGAAGCGGGAAGGTGCCTTAGCCATCACAATACTTCTTATACTCGCGGACTAAATCTTCCGTAAGATCAATTGTGTCGAAATACCAGTGAAATTACTTTTTCTTCAAGGAATTTAAATTCCTTCTTGCAGTTGAATAAATCTTCGCCGTGTCTTTGTCATTTTGTTCACAGTTTTCCTTGGTGATGTCTTAAATTACTGTACAGTAATAGACAAGAAATAGTGAGATGTCAAAAAATATAGTAGAGGCTGTGTTAAAGTAATGTTGAGTGTTGTTGTATTGGGGATGTTGGTATTTGTGTGATAATGTTAGTGTTGGCTTAGTGATGTTGGTGTTGTGTTGTAGTGATGATGTTAGTGATGGCTTAAAGTGATGTTAGTGTTGTGTTGTGTGGTGATGATGTTAGTGATGTATTGTAGTGATGTTAGTGTTGTGTTGTAGTGATGTTAGTGTTGTGTTGTAGTGATGATGTTAGTGATGTATTGTAGTGATGTTAGTGTTGTTGTGTTGTAGAGATGTTAGTGTTGGCTAAGTGATGTTAGTGTTGTGTTGTGTTGTAGTGATGATGTTAGTGTTGGCTTAAAGTGATGTTAGTGTTGTGTTTTAGTGATGTTAGTGTTGTGTTGTAGTGATGATGTTAGTGATGTGTAGTGATGTGGTGTTGTGTTGTAGGAATGTTAGTGTTGGCTTAAAGTGATGTTAGTGTTGTGTTGGTGATGATGTTAGTGTTGTGTTGTGTTGTAGTGATGATGTTAGTAGTGTGTGTTACTGATGATGTTAGTGTTGTGTTGTAGTGATGATGTTAGTGATGTGTTGTAGTGATGTTGGTGGTGTGTTGTAGTGATGATGTTAGTGATGTGTTGCAGTGATGTTAGTGTTGTGTTGTAGTGATGATGTTAGTGATGTGTTGCAGTGATGTTAGTGTTGTGTTGTAGTGATGTTAGTGGTGTGTTGTAGTGATGATGTTGAGTGATGTGTTTGATGATGTTGGTGTTGTGTTGTGATGATGATGTTAGTGATGTGTTGTAGTGATGTTAGTGGTGTGTTGTGAAGTGATGATGTTGGTGATGTGTTTGTAGTGATGTGTTTTGTGTTGTAGTATTGATGTTAGTGTTGTGTTGTAGTGATGATGATGTTGTGTTGTAGTGATGATGTTAGTGATGTGTTTGCAGTGATGTTAGTGTTGTGTTGTAGTGATGATGTTAGTGATGATGTGTTGTAGTTATGTTGGTGTTGTGTTGTAGTGATGATGTTAGTGTTGGCTTAGTGATGTTAGTGTTATGTTGTAGTAATGATGTTAGTGATGGCTTAAAATGATGTTAGTGTTGTGTTGTAGTGATGTTAGTGGTGTGTTGTAGTGATGATGTTAGTGTTGGCTTAAAGTGATGTTATTGTTGTGTTGTAGTGATGATGTTAGTGATGTGTTGTAGTGATGTTAGTGTTTGCTTAAAGTGATGTTATTGTTGTGTTGTAATGATGTTAGTGTTGTGTTGTAGTGGTGATGTTAGTGTTTGCTTAAAGTGATGTTAGTGTTGTGTTGTAGTGATGTTAGTGTTTTGTAGTGATGATGTTAGTGTTGGCTTAAAGTGATGTTAGTGTTGTGTAGTAGTGATGATGTTAGTGTTGGCCTAAAGTGATGATAGTGTTGTGTTGTAGTAATAATATTAGTGTTGTGTTGTAGTGATGTGTTGTAGTGATGTTAGTGATGTGTTGTAGTGATGTTAGTGTTGTGTTGTAGTGATGATGTTAGTGTTTGCTTAAAGATGCCCTGATCACACCTGACTGCAAAGACTGTGCAACAGAGAGAGCCAGAGTCTTTTCATCTCAATGACCACATCCGCTACAGGTCCCTTCGCGAACTGAGCTCATTCGCGAAATACACACCGGCAAAGAAGTCTCACTACCCAACCAAATTGCAACACCTGAAGCAGACCAACATCAGTCAATGGTATAGTAAGCTTGTATTAGGCCCCTGTCTCATCAACAGAACGATATAGTAATGGGTCAATACATCTTGATATTATATTCAGATCCACCTGACCTGTAACTTTCCACCTCGTCTATGAGTAAGACATGATTGACACGTGAGCGGGCAACTACCAAGAGGGCGAGACCCATAGCTCAGCATTTCTGTAAGCACGCACTGCGATGCCCCTAAGCTTCAGTAGCTCACCTCAACTCATATCGTAAGGACGTGACCTAACGTTTATCATACATAAACGCCGTCCCTTTCTCATTCACTCCTAGACAGTGAGACTTACGGTTGATATACACTCAGGAATTATACATACAACCTTTTATAATAAAACAAAGGAACTACCGTTTGGGTTTCGTTACTTAAAACCCAAATATAAATATGTGTGAACGGACTGGTTAATTGGAAAAGCAGCCGATTCAAGCTTAAAGAGCTCTGTGGACTAAACAATAAGACACACCCCCTCCCCTTCCTCAGCCATCTCACTAATGTGGACGCAGCTGAGCAATCAAATAACCATTTCGCTACTATATGCCAGACGCCTCCCCGGCTTGACACAACCACTCTCCCTGCTTACCTACCAGCCCCCCTTCCCACTGACTTGGTAGAAGAATTTGAAGTAGCAAAACGTCTGGACAAACTAAAGTTAAAACGCTCTACCACCCCCATTGTCTTACCAAAGAAACTCTTCAAGGAGTTCTCCCCGGAGCTTGCTAAACCCCTATGCTCCATCATCAATGATTCTCTCAGTCAAGCCAGATGCCCAGCTGACTGGAAGACCTCTTATGTATCACCAGTGCCCAAGTCAACCAGCCCACAATCCTTAAATCAGCTACGACCTATTGCAATCACCCCAATACCCAGCCTAATCTGTGAAAGCTTTTTGTTCGACTGGGCTTATGTTGATATTGCAGGAGTCGTAGACCCTCAGCAATTTGGCAATATGAAAACTTCCTCCACCACCCACTGTCTTGTCAGCTTTCTCGATTACATATGCCGCCATCTCGAGAAACGAAAAACGTCTGTAGCTGTCACCTTCATTGATTTCACTAAAGCATTCGACCTAGTCGACCACAATTTAATCATCAACAAAGATGTTGACCTCGGGCTTCGGAGAAGTCTTATACCATGGCTTATAGACTTCCTCAGTGACCAACGCCAAGCTGTACGCTTCCGAGGGGCTGTCTCCACCTTTCAGTCACTCACCCGTGGCAACCCCCAAGGCACCAAGATGGGACCACTCTGCTTCCTTATGCTTATCAATGATGCCCTAAGAAAACCCCTGCTCGCTGGAAATATGTCGACGACTCCACCATTGGGATCAGCGTCAACAATTCTGCTCCCGACTATTCCGCCCTTCAGAATTTATTGAACAGTCTCCAAAACTGGGCCACCAACAACTACGTCACCATCAACCATACCAAGACCATGGTTATGCACATCAACCTCTCCTCCGACATTGTCCCACCCCCTTCCATTACTTTAGGTCTGAACACACTCCAGGTTGTAGATTCCACTAAGCTCCTCGGCGTCACCATAAACAACAAACTAAATTGGAAACCACACGTCAGTGAAGTTGTCAAATCCTCCAGTTTCCGTCTCCACCTCCTCAAGCCGACTCAAGTCCCTCGGAGTTTCAGCACCCGAGCTCCTCAGTGTCTACTCAACATTCATACTTCCCAAGCTCACCTATGCCTCCCCTACCTGGTCTTCTTCCCTAAATGCCACACAACGTAAACACCTAGAAAAAGTGCGAAAGAGGGCATGAAAGATTATTCTCTCCCCTTCTTACTCCACATATCAAGAAGCGCTCAACACACTGACCCTTTCGACTCTCACTGACCATCACCACGACCTCATCTGCAAATTTGGTAAGAAGCTTCTGCACCATCCTCGACACCGGCTCCTACTACCACCTGAGATCCCTAGCCCGAGAATTGCTGTTCGACACCACAACCGCATCCAGCCCATACGTGCACGTACTGATCGCTATAAGAACAGCCCAGTCCCAACCATTGTAAAAATTATCAATAACTTGTAATAAGCCAGTGTATTCACTCCCAGTAAATCCTACTTTTTGCACTGTCACTATGTTGAAATGCCCTGTAGTTTGAGCTTTTCCCCATCTAGTTATTATATATCTTATTTGTATCACTTATGTTATTTGTATATTATTTGTAAATCGAAACCCATTCCCCAAGTATGTAACTGTATACTCTCAGCCTTCCGGCTGCCAAGCTCTTTCAATAAACCGTTAATTATTATTATTATTATTATTATTATGTTGTGTTATAGTGATGTTAGTGTTGGCTTAAGGTGATGTTAGTGTTGTGTTGTAGTGATGATGTTAGTGATGTGTTGTAGTGATGTTAGTGTTTTGTAGTGATGATGTTAGTGTTGGCTTAAAGTGATGTTAGTGTTGTGTTATAGTGATGATGTTAGTGTTGTGTTGTAGTGATGAACACACACACACACACACACACACACACACACCCTCTGCCCCAAACCAAACTTTTTTACGGTTCTCAAAATATAACACAACAAATCTCTTCCCACAGAAACCCATTAGAGTGTACAGTAATCTGACCCTATCCCTCCCTCACTCACTCTTCTCTCTCTTTTCCCCCATTCCCTCCCTCCTCTCACTCTCTCTTCCCCTTACTCTTTGTTTACCCTCCCTCCACTCACTCTCCCTGGCCTTACTTACTCTCAATGCTCTACACATTCACTTACACACAAACAACATTTTTCTTGTTTTTTATTAGTGAGCTGCCGATTTTTTTAAGTTTCATTATTTATTATTTTTTTTTGTGTGGTTTATTCATTTATATTATTGTTGTAACTATTATTTTTTAATTATTATTTTATTATTTTACTAGCATTGTTATTATTTATTATTATTATTGTTGTTGTTGTTGGAGGTGTTGGTGTTTTGATATTTGAGTTGTGTTCTTGTAAAACATCGTGTTATAGAAATTCGCGTAATAGAAATAACAGGGCTTATGGAGAAAATAGGGTTAGGTGCAGATTACTAATCGAAATCGAAAAAAATTTAGTAGTAAGACTAACACAAAGGATAGCAGTCTAAATAAATGTTACATTCATATCTCATAATGAAATCATACAGTAAATGTAACACTTTACCTTGAATAAATATGAATATAACTTGATGGGGGAGAAGGGTGATTTTGAGGAAGATAACACCCAGCTTCTCTTCAAGGGTTATAGCCTTTCTTTTACGATCATCACTGGGAATGCGATCACCAGAAAGCTTCTTGGAGATATTCTTCTTTACCATATTCACAGTTAATACCACAAAATTGGAGAAATAGTAAGCAAAAATCGCGTTACAGCAAACAAGCGTTCGTGTTATACAAATATCTATACTAATATCGTTCCTCTATTCATAAATCGCGTTAGAGCCAATTCGTGTTGTCAAAACACGCGTTATAGCAGAACTCATTGTACCTTAAAATCTAGTGTTTTCACCCAAACATTTCTCAGAGAGGGAGGAGCCAGCAAGCTTGGAAAGAGAGAGAGAGAGAGAGAGGGGGGGGGGATTTGAGTCCATTATTTGAATGGACATTAACCTGGCGACTGTATTTCTCTTAAATATTAATTGTGTATACATACCATCATAAAATTAAGATGTTATTTTTACTACAACATAGGTATTGTGTCAGAAAAAGCCGTTTTTTTCTAAAAACCAGTTTTTGTGATATAGCTCATGAATGCGACTATCAGCAAATGCTACCTAGGTATGTTAATTCCTAGCCAATTCGCCAGGCCAACATACAGGCAATTAAAACATCTAATAATTACTTAATAAGTAATATTAGAAGGACACGTCGCTACCTGGCATTTAATTGCTATTTTGGGGGTCGGGCCAGTCTCTATTGGAATTAATCCCATATGTTCTGTTGTTCACTTTCCGCGGTACCCCGTGGGTTCAATTGACGGCGTAAATCGGGGTACTACTGTATTTTTTTTTGTGACTAGAGCATCTCAAAGTCCGAAAAAAACAAATTCCAATTTATTGAAGTTCGATTTATCAATGTTTTACTGTACAGTATATTCATATATGTACTGTATTTATGATTTTGGAACTATTTTAGTGTAAATCACTAATGTATCACAAAGAATTTCCAGAAGCCTTTCAAGTCTCCAGAAGACACTATAACAATGTATGTCTTCACTTCTTCAAGTAAACAGTAGCTAAAACCTAATACAAAATCTTACCTTGCAATATCTGTATAGCCTTTAGAAGCAGCAATGTGCAGAGGGGATCTCTCCTTATCATCAGTGACTTTTGGATTAATGCCTTCTCTTAGAAGCTGTTCAACAGTTTGTACATTATTTAAGCTGACCGCTATGCGAAGCTTTCTCTCTTCTGAAAAATTTGAGAAGCCATTAATGTTAGGCAAGATTATCATTTAATATCTAAAAGTTGATCCAGAAATCCAATCAGCAGTAAAAACTAAAGTATTGTTTAACCGAGTCAATGAAGACAACCTACTATACTAATATCTTCACATGTTCAAGAAGAACTATACTGTAACAACTTTCTGACTGTGGTGGACACTCATAAATACAATCTTTTTAACTATTAAAGCCTCAAACTTGCTAAAAGCTCACAACTGGAAATGGATAAAGTTTAGTTCCTTAAAAGTTTTATAAATCAAACCTGGAAAATATACAGATTAAATAAAACCTATTAGGTTCTAAATTATTTTCTTTAGCAAAATAAATAAATAAATAAATAAAACAAAATAGCACACCATACCATCATTAGTTCAGATCACTATAATTCATATTTTGACTTATTTTGTATGTTTTTTTTTTAATGAATTAAACAATTTGAACTAGTTATGAATCTGAATTAACCATGTACTGTACAGTAGTTCCAAAAAGTTAATTATTATAGAAATATGTACTACTGTACTGTATACAATATTATGAAATAGATTAAGCTGCATGAATTATTGGAATAACATATGAATTACAGTATACTGTACTGTATTAAGATACAAAACTACGTTTGGGTGCATAGGTGAGGGGTTGCAGAGGATGAAGGGAGAGAGGGAGGACAACTCACTCAGCAGCCTGCAATATACCTTTATAACAGCAGCATGTTATTTCACCATAATTCCCATATTATTTGGGTTCATTCAGTGTAGGGTTAAAACATTATCAAAAAATAATTCATTCTCCCCAAAAAAATCCCACATTCAATCCCAGATGAGCTATTGTGCCATAGTACAGTAAATTCTTAAGTCTTTTGTTTACAGAGCGGTAACAGCTGACTGTTTCTGCTCTCCCTTAAAATGCTGCCAGCACTCACCATCTCTTATGCACCAAATTTTTTGTGTAATTTGAGTGACCCAGCCCCCCCCCCCCTTTGTTGAATTTACGAGGGTATAGTGTAGAGTAAAACCTTTATTTAATGAATACAGGTACAGAATAATTATTACTGTACACACACATGAAAGATTTTATTGTACACTAGTGTACAGTTTTGAAATGACACAGTGTGGGCCAACCATTACAGGAAAGCCTCCGATTACAACGATTCATATTTAAGACACTGGTTAATTTAGGACCCAATTCAATTTACACCATTATTTTCTTCGTATTTACGATGAAAATTTAATAAAAAATAAAATAAAATTACATTTTCATATAAAGAATAACTAAATCCCGATATGTATAATAATAAAAAAAAACACGTCTTGCGCACGGAGGCTGCCAGGCTTGGAGTGGTGCCGCCAGCATCACTAGTACTGTATAAACAATCGCAGCTTGGCGGGCCTTTTGTTTTCACGCATCTGAACAGGAAAAGGAGAAAAATTTTCTCGGGTTTCTTACAACACTTTTGCATCCCTATTTAACATGAGCAAGAGAGCAAGTGATGCCAGTGCTGGTTCAAAAGCTAAAAGAAAGTGTATGAGCTCAGCCAAGAAACTGATGTGTTAAAACGATATGAAAAAGGTGAGAGGTCTGTGGATATTATATGGAACAAACAATGAACATATTTTCTGAAGTGGATCCATTAACAGAACAAAGCATTAAAATTAACAGGGACGTGAAAAACACATATGACCTCTACATAAAGATGTATTATGAGAAGAGAAAGCAGCTGTGCAAGGTTCTTTAGACAGCTTTAATATTTGAAGGCCTAAACCATCAACTTCAGCTACACCATCAAATTCAGCATCATAAGCAGCTTTAGCAACAACTTCAGGTTCAGTAACAGTTTCAGCAACAGCTATAACATCTTTATGGAAAGCTACAGCTTCAGCCAGAGTTGAAACTGATGACTTCATCATCTGAGTAAAAACCTTATGTTTTAGACTTTACCGCCATTGGTGAGTAGAATTTTGGTAATACAGAGGCGGGTCAAAGCAGTCTCTTAGTGGCACGGCAGTCCCTGATATCCCTAGGCACCAGAAGCAAGGTGGATGCTGTGGAGCTTGCTTGCTCCGACAATATCCCAACTACATTTACAACACATCTCACACGACACGAATGCGTCACCAGTAGCCTACTCACCGTGGCGATAACCTCGAGAGTTGCACGTTATTTACTAACAGTCTATTTAATTATTTAATTTCAGTGTATGATATATAGCTTCTCGGGTCACGGATTTAATAAGCCGATTGGACATCCCCAAAATTCTCTCTTCCTCTGTTCATCCAAAATAAATTCAGCACCCATGTGTATGGTTTTTCTATCAATAAAACAATTATTATTCATCACATTATCTTACAAATATGAAGGCTTTGCCCAAGGATTCAAATAGGAATACAGTACTTGGATATCTAATACAGGTATCCCTCACTATACAAGTGGGTCAGATTCCTGGAAAACCATTTGTTAAGTGAATTTTTGTATTGCAAATAAAAGAACATTTGGGAAAAATAGGGTTTAGTTTCCTAATGACAAGAAAACCCCAATATCATACACCAAAACATGAAATCATTTCCCGAACCACAACAAAAACACTACCTAACTACTGTACTGTAATTTACTACCTAACACATTAAAAACATTAATAAAATACTAACTAGATGAAAATATGCCGTTAAAACTATTAAAAAAAAGTTAATCAAAGTTTAACATCGCCACCAGCGGTGCCATTTGCAGACACTGGCTGCTTCACACATGGCTTCCCTCAAGCATCACCACAGTAATGCAGCCTGGCCACCTCTTGTGACCCTAAGCAACACTCCCCCTTCCGCTCTCACACACAAAGAAATGTTTATTCCCTTTATGTTTTTTACTTTATTATAGGTATTTCTTTTACTTCTTTCTTTTGCATAATATGTAGGTAGCACTGTAGTTTGAGCTTTTCCCCACCTAGTTATTATATATCTTATTTGTATCACTTATGTTACTTGTATATTATTTGTAAATCGAAACCCATTCCCAAATTATGTAACTGTATATTTTCAGCCTTCTGGCTGCTATGCTCTTTCAATAAATCATTAATTATTATTATTATTATTAAGTAAAGCCATCAATTCACCAAGGAGCTAGTACATCAGTTTCTGGAGCTGCAGACGGCACCAGGTACAGCAGGTGTAGGCTGCCACATGGCCCGCAACACACCAATATACCTCACTGCCCTCCACTTCCCCCTGTCTATTCCACCCACTTGTGGAAAGAAATTTACCCAGAAAGAATGCCATATTTGTACACAGTCAGTTACAGGCAAAAAATTGCTTGATACAAGGTATATATACTGTATGTATGAGGGTTGTGGCATTGCCTTGTGCCTAAACCTCAGCTTTTCCAGATACCACTAGTTGCAGAAGTACTGTACTAAAGTGTGCTGAACATGTTGCATACAGTGTAAATATTCATATAAAGGTGCATAATAAGTTATATTACAGCACTGTATAAGGAAAACTAACATTTATAAGATAAACAAGCTTCACTCTGCCTCACTTACCAAGCACATGATCGTGTATCCATACGACTTGCAGCCAAATCTGTATGCAAACTATCACTGTCAAGTATTGTTCAGTGATAACTACAGTACAGTACAGTATTATATTATTCCAAAGAGTCATCAAGTTCATGCCATTTCAATTATAAGTATACCGTTTCATATTGTTTAACCACCCACCACCCAAACCAACTACGTAGACATTTAAGCATTTACAAAAATTTCTAGTTTTTGGTAACGGGGGAGGGGGGGTCACTCATGCTTTTCTGGACGTAACAATGAATGGGTTAAGAATACAGTACTGTACCGGCGTTTGAGTGATACCAGTTTGATTTTAATGGAAAACAGATTGATTCTTAATAACTATGCATACTGGATTCTTTTCAATATTGTGAGTCTGTTAAATAAACCCTTTGAATCAGTTTGGCAGATATAATACCCTGCATCTAACACTGGGTATACAGGGTACATGATTTTAAGTGAGAATGATAATTTCATATACTATTAAGAAAACAATATCTTCAACATCTTACTTGCTTTAGGGGACAAGATTTGATAATTCTGTTGTCTCATTCTCAGTCGTATCGTCCGTAGCTTCTTCTGAAGGGCGTTGTTTTCATACGGCACCACGGAGTAGGAGTAACCTTGTGCTGTTTTTGTATGCAATATTGAAAAGTGGCTTAGTAATAGTGTACTCAGAACTGTGTGGTAGATAATATTTCTTATATAAGTACAGTATTTAGAATTTAAAACTTTACAATAATCAAGTATTTCTTACAAAGCAGTGTGCTCTATACAAGCATCTCTCAATTTATTAAAGGTTTTCATTCCAGAAGAACTGTTGGTTAACCCAAATTCTGTAAATAAAAACTGACTTCCATTATATACAGTAGAAATATATTCCTACAAAAAAGACAATAAGTTGATGCTGAAAACTATTTAAAAATCTTCTTTAGGAAAAACAATGACTTTCTTATAAATTCTACCATAGTACAGCACTTTACACATTAATTATATTCACTGTACAGTACAGTGCTGTACTCGCAATTAAAATATTCAATTTATGAAAACTTATGAAGAGGCTGAGGGAGACATAAGCACCTGAACAGCGCAATACAGTAAGTCCTTGTTTAACACTGTCCACGACAACATTGTTTCGTTATAATGTCGCTACTCTTCAGATACCCATGATTCCAACAAAGTCCCGACCGATTCGTTATAACATTGTCACGGACTACTTTGCACGGTTCGTCACCCTCTCTCATCTTGGCGCACTGCGCTCTCTCAAGGAGCATCACAGCGTCCCCAGTCTTTGTTAGGCTTCCACAGCGTTCGTACGTGTTTAAGCATTTTTGCTCTAAATACTGTACAGTGGGGTATGCTATAACGAATCTAATTGGTTCTAGAACCTTGTTCGTTATAGCATTCGTTCGTTATAGGATTAATCCGTTCCAGGCCCCCAAATACAACCACTTAACACTGAAAAATATAATATAAAATTGTAAAAATTTTAAAAAAGTGCATAAATATGCATCTAAACCCCTGAAATAAAGAATATCATTAATACTTGTAATAAAAAAACAATATAGTAAAAAAAAAAATTTTTTTTAAATAATGTTCGTTGTAGGAGTTTCGTTCGTTATAGCATTCTCAATTTTATAGGTAAAACCGTTCGTTATCGGAATATTCGTAGTAGGATCCGTTCGTTATAGCATACCCCACTGTACTGTAACCATTTGAAATAGCTTCCAAGCGACCATCAAGTGCTAGTCATGCTAGTGTTGTGAAGAAGAATGAAAGACCATTAGCCTTGCTCCTCTCCACTACCCACCACACACTCGCTCCACCTCTGCCCATCAGTGAGTACAATACAAAATTAATCAGTTTATTTATCTTTTTGGATGTACGTATAATAAAGCCATTTTTTTCTAAAAACCAGTTTTTGTGATATAACCCAGAATGCGATGCCTAGCATTATTTCCTAGGTATGTTAATGCCTAACATAACTCGCCAGGCCAACATACAGGCAATTAAAACATCTAATAATTACTTAATAAGTAATATTAGGAGGACACGTCGCTACCTGGCATTTAATTACAATTCTCAAACCCCCTCCCTCACCCTCCATCATACACACTACCACCGTCATCTCCTGCCTTAGAGTGAGCAGTAAACAAAAGTCAACTCTCGAGGGGTGGGGATGGATGGGTTATCGGCGTTGCATTCTGGGCTATATCACAAAAACTAGTTTTTAGAAAAAAAAACGGCCTTTTGTTCAAACCTCAAAATGCGACGACTAGCAGGAGGTGGTTAGGGAGGTGACTTTGCATACAAGGCTCCGCTAGCTTAGGTCCAGATTATGTATAAACCGTTTAGAAATTTTCCAAAATTAGGAACATTTACCAGAAGGTAAAATGTTAATTTACTAAAAAAGAATACTCACTTTATTCTCATGAGGAAGAAGGTCCTGGTAGTGGAGATTGACTAGGTGGGGGAGGGGAACCCAGCACCACCACATTTGAAGCATTTCTCAGAGATAGATGAAGATAGCTGTCTTTGAAGATCTCCAAAAGCCCAATTCCTTGATCTGACTGAGACTCGTATGCCACAGAAAGGCCACAGACCCTGCATATTTCCTAGTGTCATGTGCCAAAAATTTCTTGCCAGGGTCTGCCTGATTCACTAATTGAGATAAGGATTTTGTCATTTGACTAGAAGACAATTTCTTACCATCCCTTGATGAAAAAACATAGGGGCCTCGATTAGGGAATCTGGTTAACCATTCCTGAAGATTTTTAACTGGACACAATATGTAAGGAACCCTAGTTTCATCCATTAGACGTTTTATCCTAATAGGTTGAGCTTGGAAATCTTCCCTTTCATTTTTTCTTAGGATCTCCGTAGGAAAAAGGGTAACATCCTCATCAGAAAATACCAATAATGATGGATTATTGGAAATTGAAATCAGTTCACTGATGCTCATACCTGTTGCTATTGCTAGAAGGAAGGCTGCCTTCTGGAGTAATTTATCCCTGTTCAGATTTATATTGTAATTAGGCAAAAGCATCATAAATCAATGGATACCAGCATAAGGTGTTTTTTCCTTATACAGTGGTCCCTCGGTTAACTTCCACAGTCGTTCGTTAACCGAAAATTTTGTTAACTGAATCTATTATTTCAATGGGATATTGGGTAATGGTTACAACTCACAGAAAAAGTACATACAAATTACTACAAAACATCAAATATAAACTAAATACAGTTCTGTACTGTACAGTTTACTGTACAATAATAAATAAAAACCAATAAAATACTGTATTTTAACTTACTTTGAGGTGTGTATGTTATATTACCAGCAGCTTTGTTTACATATCAAACAGCTGATTGTAGAGGCAGTCGATGATGACATGCCTTATTCTTTACAGAGTGCTTTGGTTCTAATGCCTTCTTCGTGTTTCATGATAATTTCTGCACTGTATATTATCAATATGTGAACTAAATTTCAGAATTATCAATAATTTTAATATAAAAAATGCAAAAATATTCAAGAGACCAACAAAATCAATGTTCACTCCACTGTAAACTAAGTTAAACTGAGAAGCGTTGGTGGGTGATTCAATCAGCTGATGGGTGCACAAAAACTGTTCCCTGTACTGTCTATATTATCAATATGTTAATTAAATTTCAGAATGACCAATAATTTTAATATAAAAAATGCAGAAATATTCAAGAGACCAACTTTCTTGATATTTACTTCACTGGAAACGAATGTAAACATAGAACGAATTACTGTATTGGCAGACTAGCCAATCAGATGATGCACACAACTAAACATGTTTGTAGCAAGGATTTTGTTAATCAAAGTTTTGTTTGTTAATCGAACTGAAAATCCTTATGGGAGCTAATTCGTTAACCGAAATTTTGTTAATCGAACCGTTCATTAACCGAGGGACCAGTGTACAGTATAGGTACTCCAAGCCATCTTCCATCGAAAATAAGTTTGTAGAAAAAAAAAGTCAATACAGTAGCTACAGCACACACTTACTCACAATAGATACAGCAACTTACAGTATGCATCATAGCCACGGCTGAGGTACATAGACGGTGATACATTGGCGAAGGTTAATCCAGGCGGAGGTTCTAGCTCAAAGGTCGTGCCTCCTCCTTCCTCACTGCTTCCATCCTCTGGTACAGGGAAGTGTAGTTGTAGCTGACTTCCTTCTGGAACATCCAACTTGGGCTGTGGTAAAAAGAGAACTTTACTGTACAGGTAATGCAATTCTACCAACACGGTCTGCCCTAAAGGAACATGTAAAGTGTGCAGAGTATCAAGGTGGAATGATCTGGGGTCAGGCAGCAGTAGCCCAACCAGATATTCCAAGTCCTGCTAACTGGGGCTGGAAAAATAAAGGTAAATAACCTGGACAGACATTCCACCAATAGCACTGAGCTGTCAAGAACTGACCAAGTGTACTTACAAGAAAGACTATGAACAGCGATGTATATGCATCAGCTCTGTGTGCCACCAGCTGTGAATATGAGAGTATTCTTATACCCTGTAACAATATCTCCCAAGGAAATGAACAAGGTATAAACATGTTTCTCATTGTTTAACTAAGAATCATTTACACTTTTTTATGAAAGAGCCAACCGTATGTGCAGAACCGTTAGTTTATGCACAATACAGTACATGTCCAGACCTCTAGATAATCTTCAAGGGGATTAGGGGTTGAAAGGCTACCCTGCCATAGAGGAAATGTGCTACTGTAGTACTCTAGCATTAAGTTACTTCTAACTATTGTATATAAGACACAAACCAACCAGTCCTAACCCAACCTATAAAAATTTGGTATGATTTAGTTACCATACAGTAGTTTGCATCGTTTGTCAGAAATTACTAAATTCTATAGCAACCATTATGGGTAGGCATTAAAATGTTATTGTCATCAGTTCAAATTATTCTTTCATAGCTCCTACAGTAGCTCCCGTACTAGATAAGTATTTTTACCGATTCCAATACCACTAATAAAGAATCTGACTACCATTTACGGCAGTGGTTCCCAAACTCGGGGTCACAAGTTCCTTCATAAAGGGTTGCAGAGAGCTCATGGGGTCACCTGGGCCTTTACAATGGTCACAAATAATATTTTTTAGAACAAGAGAATAGAAATTGATGTGTTGATAAGTCAGGGAATTAATGAGGTCACTTTTCTTGGGTAGGGACGTGGGGAAACAGGGGTGGGTGGGTCAATGGACTTTAAGTCACACACTCTTGCCTTTTAACAGAACTCAAGGTGTGGCACTTTTGTATGATAAAACCATCTGAAGCGGAAAGATGGCCGCTAATAGATGTGGTGGATACAGGTCCATTATAGATAATGGAACTGTATCCACTAAAACCATTATTAATTGAGTAACCATGCTATAGATTCCATAGGATGGTTACTCAATTACTATTTGTGAAAGTCCAGTCACACAAATTTCCTAGGTGGCAAAGGCCTAGATGAAAGGCTTCATTTAAAAATCTTTGTTTTCCTCCTGTTCAGAGATGCCCCATGCCAACCGCTTTGTGGATTCTCCCTGAAGTTCAAGTTTGTCAGTATTTTAACAAAGGGAAGGACTTACTCCCTCCCTGCTTTGTCCATTCTCTTTTTTTAGAGCATGCCTCCTCTCACAGAAGGACCATCCCTGGATACACCGACGGCTCTAAGTCAGATGCAGGGGTGGGTTTTGGGGTGGTCTTTCCCGTATTCTGCCAGGACGGTAACCTCCCCACTATGGCATCTATTTTTGCGGCAGAGCTGTTGGGTATTTTACTTGCCCTCAAGATTATATTTACCTAACCTCATAGTGTTTTTGCAATTTTTAGTGATTCTCCACCTTTATAATACTCTTTCTTAGCAGAAATACATAATTACATTTTTAGTTAACTACCGCCACCGATATCGTGTAAATTAAACGATATTAACGTGATCCATAGAGAAAGAGGAATACCGCTCTATTTCCCGCGAAGTAATCAGTCTTGTGGATGCCAAATAGTGTTTTTACCACTAATTTTTGTACACTTCGCATAATTATTTCCCTAACCTAACTACGGTAGTTAATTAAATCATTAATTAATTAGCAAATTATTTACATATGCCACTTTGGATTGTTATTCCAAGTCTGATAACACACAAGATCGTTACTACAGTGCTTCAAGGACCTGGAGGATAAAGGTGGATATTAATTCCCACAGTAAGGCTTGATCGGAGTAGAGCATTCTAGCACCACGCAGGCATCTCTGGGTGGTGCTAGGCTGTTTGAGATGCATCTCACGAGACATAAAAGTGGCAGTGAGCGGCCTTGAGTCAGTTGATTGCTTCTGTTCATAGTGTAAAGAATAAGCCTAGAAGAACAACTGAAGACAATTGCTGTGCAAGTACTGTGGAATTGTTGTGATTAATATAAAGTGTGCTGACTACAGTACTGTACACTGTATATTCGAAGTGCAGAGTTAAGCTGTGAAGACATTACCCTGTTGATAGTGTTGTGAAGAATTACTGATTATTAAAGAAGAATACAGTGCACAAGTGTGTTTCTGTGACCTAGTGGAAATCTACCTGCCTGATGTTTGTCTGTACACTGATACCCATCGTCGGGAAGTTACCGGTGACTGGCGGGACAAACAATGGTAATTCGACAACAATTGAGATATCAGTAAATTTCTACTTTAGGACAGGATGCAAATGCATTACAGGAGGATTTAAATAAACTGCAGGAGTGGTCAGAAAAATGGCAAATGAAATTCAACACCAGCAAGTGCAGCGTACTTAATATTGGAAGAACAAATACTGTCAATGTGTACAGCCTTAACAACATCAACCTAGAGAAGTCGACTTGTGAAAGAAACTTAGGGGTACTTGTAAGCCCGGACCTACGGCCTAGAAAACAGTGCGTTAATGTTCGAAACAAGGCAAACAGAGTATTAGGTTTTATATCTAGAAGTGTAAGTAATAAGAGTGCAGAGGTCTTATTGCAACTATATCTTGTGCTAGTCAGGCCGCACCTCGATTATGCGGTTCAGTTCTGGTGCCCTTAACATAGAATGGATATCAATTCACTGGAGTTGGTGTAGTGAAGAATGATGAAAATGATTCTGGGACATAGAAACCTTCCATATCAAGATAGGTTAAAGAAACTAAACTTGCATTCCCTAGAAAGACGAAGAGTGCGGGGAGATATGATAGAAGTATTTAAGTGGGTGAAAGGAATCAATAAAGGGGATATAGATAAAGTTCTTATAATATCCGAGCAAGATAGGACTCGTAGCAACGGATTTAAGTTGGATAAGTTTAGGTTTAGGAGGGAGATAGGAAGAACTGGTTCACAAATAGGGTGGTAGAGGAGTGGAACAAGCTTAGCAACTTTGTAGTAAGTGCTGGAATGCTGGAAAGTTTTAAAAGGAGGCTGGAGAGATTCATAGATGATAGACAGTGGTAGTAACTCTCGACAGGAGCTGTGATGTACAGGCCAACCGGCCTATTGCAGACTCCTTATTTTCTTATGAGTCCCTAGAGGTTAACCAATATGTTTTTCCAGTGTATTTTGGTGTGTTTTAAGAGAATCTGACCTTCATTTTTGTCAGAAATTGCTCATTTTTGCCCCCCCCAACAATAATGGTGGAGTGCTTGGGAAATAGGGGTTTATGGGTGGGGGAGAAAATGAGTCATCTAACCTAACCTAACCCCTAGCAGGGAGCTCTGCCCCTGGACCCCCAGTAGGCCTAGCTTAAACTAACCTAACCTAAATGTTTCATTAGTTTAAAACCTTGGGGCGTGCCATGTCCGAAAGTGCAATAGTACCTTAGTTAGAAGTGGAAGGACCAGGGATACACAAGAATTGGTATAGAATGAATGTCTTTCTCGCAAAACTCAGCAATAAACTTAAAATAATTTTAGGAGCACGATTGACAACCAACCTCGACCACGGCCATTGTCAGACTGGTCATTGAATTTCAAATCCATACCCAGGCTGCCTCTTTTGAAAAATTCAAATGTGATTGGTCAATATTGTGCATGCATGATGCATAATGAACTCGGTTTCACGCCGATACCATCTCCTCACAGACGAAGACTGAAAAGTACATAACATCAATTAAATTCAACTATGTCGCTATTATCCATTTCCACCAGGTATATGTGAGGTTCAAAATGCTCAGAATAGGGAGATCTAAATGTTTCAGTAGTTTATAACTTTCGGGCGCGCCGAGATATCTACTGCTTCTGTACATACGACCCTGGCCGCTGGTAACCATCGGTGAAGGTTGAGTAAGTGGTGAAAGGAGGAGGGTAGTAACAATACAAACAAAAGTCTGACATACCATTTTAGAAAGTGGTGCTGTACTTGCTGGGGCGTCTACAGCATCAACTGATACTTCACACTCATTATTGTTTTCTCGATTCTCTAACACTGTCGGATTATCATTAAGGGCAGTGGCTGCTAGTTTCTTTAAAGGTGAAGGCACGGGGTTAGTGGCAGCAGCTGCAGCAGCGAGAGTCCTGAGAGCTGTAGGAGCAGGAGGAAGATCATTGTGTGCAGCAGAGCCAGAGACCGCCCCCTCCATCACCACACCCCCACCCTCCTCCAGGCTCCCGTTACTACTGTCTGTTGAGTCAATACCAGAGTCCATTGCTGTGCTACTCACTTGATAATGTATTTAAACTGGAATAATCAATGTTAGTAATAATGATTCAATAACTCCTACAGACTGACGCCATGTGAATAAACTTTATACTGATATTTACGTCTTATGTTGTAGCTACTGCCCAACACATACACCATAACTCTTTTTACAATTAAACTCACTATACTTAACAAATTACAATCACAATAAACGTGTATTAATAATTCATGGTAAAATATAAAACAATTCTCTATTAAAATAAGATAATTTTGTAACATATTTTCTATATAAACTGTAAATAGAACAAAAACAAACCTAATATGTAACTTTATCGCCGAATTAAAACTTATCACATTACATCATTAATTAACTCTAAAACTACAGAGAATTAGTAATGTTAATAAATATAAAATAACATACTCTTAAAAATATTAATAATTTATGTATGGTTGATGTATTGTAAGAGACACACAACAACACCGACATTATTATAGTATTTATTTATACCAGGGAGGTGAGGGTGAGGCTGACCGTCCCCTCAACACTGTCTTTAAAACTCACTCTGTATTATAATTTAGATACTTTAACATCATTTTAACAAGAGGTAATACTGTTGGAGATATATTGAGTGCACGTTTTTCAACCCGACCCTAAGAGGATAAGTTGTGGAAGAAGATAAACCTCGTCATCCTCCTCTAACACATTTGCGTTCTACACACAAAGACAAAAAAAGTGAATATACAAGATTTGTTCAAGTTTCACAGTATGAAACAGTGGAATGGATGACTGGTTGTAAAGTTCTATCCAAACTTTTCTGTTGGCCCTGTTTACTGTTCTCGTGTGTGGAATAAACATGGGTTTTATGATCTCAACCATTTAACTACAGCACATGAAAGATATCAATTACATGTTCAGTATTTTTTTATCTTAATATGTTTGGGAACCAAAGAATTGACACATCAATTGACTACCAACGGAAAACAGAAGTAAGGCGACACAATGAACAAGTAACAAAGAATAGAGATTTTGAGACGAATTATTGATGCAAAACAAGAGCTTCCTCTACCAGGTCATAACTAGTCTAGTTATTCAGTAAATAGAGGTAATTATATAGAATTACTGAATGTACTTCGAAATTATGATTCTCTTTTAGATAATCATTTAAATACATCAACCGTGTTTCAAGGTCCTTCTCCAACTGTGCTAAATGACATCATCCAAGCTGTATCTAATGTTGTTAATGGTCATATAAAGAGAGAGACAAGTTCAGCAACATTTGTTGCTATTATCCTTGATGAAACTTCAGATGTGATGTCAAAATAGCAGCTCTCAACAGTTTTGTGTTTTGTTCATAAAGGCAAAATACATAAAAGATTCGTTGGATTTTCAGATGTAAGTGCTGATAGAACTTGTGATGGTCTGTTCAATCACGTTGTTAACACGGTTCAAGAATTTCAAATTCAAGACAAATAGGTTGGACAGACTTAAGACGGAGCAAGTGTAATGAGTGGACAGTTTACAGGGGTCCGACTAATTACCCAAATGTTTCCGCAATGAAGTCAAATAATGGTCCTACATAAATAAATCGGACAGCCAATCACTTCTCGACTAGTATTTGGTGTCACAAAGTCACAAAAAATTGGAAAACTTAATTTAATCTGAGTTAATAGATCGACTGCATGTACCTAACCTAACCTTACCTTACCTTACCTTACCTTACCTTACCTAACCTAACCTAACCTAACCTAACCTAACCTAACCTAACCTAACCTTAAACTAAACTAACCGAGCATAATTTAACACCTGCAGTAGGAGCTAACTTACTGTGACTGAGACGGGGGAGCCGCTGTGAAATCCTCCTAATGAAGTGAGAATTGTGAACTCTTGGAACAATCTTCCAGATTGTTAACCCTTTCAATTTTTATTTATTTTTTATTTATTTTTTTTTTGGGGGGGGGGGGAATAGCCCACCCAGGCACAGGTCATCAACCCACAATGGGGCCTTGGGGGCGAAAAAATAAGAATAAAAGGAAATTAAAAATAGAAGAGAAAGAGACTATTAATCTGCACCACGAAGATGACGGAAAACCTGCTTTTTGAAGTGAGACAGATTGTATGAGTATGGAAACACAGAAGAAGGCAGATCATTCCACAGTTTGGCTGTGTGAGGAAAGAAGGATGTACTATACAGCTCCTCCCCGACTTACGACCTACTCGATTTACGACCACCCGCACTTATGACCTGCCTCACTCGTACCAAAATTTTGTCAAATTATGTATTTTCGAGTCCCATCGTCAGTGACTGCACTGTGTACTGACAAAAATTTTTTTTGTAATTCACTGTAAAATGGCTGGGAAGCTTAAAAGTGAGGGTTTTGTGGTGCTGGAAAGAAAAAGAGACACCCATTTTAGATTTTCTATGTAATATTTAAGCATTTTCAACTTACGACCATTTCGACTTACGACCTGGATTTGGGTCCCTAACCCCATCGTAAGTCGGGGAGTAGCTGTAACGGGTTATTCTAGTGTGACCAACATCCACAGAGAAACGGTGGGCACGGCCTTGCCGGCGGTACACATAACTCTTCACTAGCGTTTCCTGCTCAAATTTATATTTTTTTGAGTATTTTAAACTACAGTATAAAACCTCCCCAATTACCAATAATATTGGTTGTTCAAAGTGGGCAGTGCTTTGAAGCAGAGGGAAAATGAGGGTGTAAAACACTAAAAAGAACACCAAACATGCCGTTGAAAACCTCACCTAACCTATTACAAGGAGTCCCTCCTCATCCGAACACCGAAAACTACATACACATAGTAAACATTGAAAACACAAATAATGTAAATGTTTAGAATATTTTTCTCCCTGTATAAGAAATATGAAATTCCATGCTCAACCTAAAACGAATCTTTACCTGGGCGGCTGCTGTCACATCCACAAAAAACATAAAATTACACCATATCATAGTAAGTTCTTTCTGTTTGATATGCCGGGGCCCAGAAAGCGGAGCCCATGGCTTGGAAGTTAGGTAAGGTTAGGTGGGTTTCTTTGGTTAGGTTGGTGAGGTCTTTTAACAACGCTTCTACTTCTTGTTTTTCTTATCAACTAAGGTTAGGTTAGGTTAAATTTAGAGATAACCACTTTTTAACACAATTGTCCAAACTGCAATAGTGTCCACTATAAAACTCGGTGAAATTGCGTCATTTTTAAAAATCGTTTCTATGAAAAATCGGCTGTGGGTCAGTCATTACTCATTAGTAATTACCTTGATGACATACCACATCACAGCATAAAGCAAGGATTCCAGTCACACGTGAACGGTTGCGTTAGCTTTAGCTCCAAAAATAGATCACATTGAAATGTACACGGTTGTTTTCATTGGCTAGGTTGCGTTAGCATGATGCATTTGCAGTACATACCAATCGCTCCCTGTCGCAATTGAAAACGCAAAATTACTGCAAACATGTGAATGGAATCCTAGCTTAATTTGTATTGAGGGTTCTTTTCTTACTACAGGTATATTTTTATCACTGAATTCGGATGTGATATTCATTCCTCGGGCAAAAGCTTCATTTGGTAGATATTTAGGTCCCTAGGCTCACACTTGTGGCATTACTTTGTCTTTCGCAGCGATAAATCTTTAAGGTGGCCCTATTGAAGCTCAATTTTGTCCTTGACTCAGTGTACATTTACGGGCTGCTCGGTTCAAGTGACTTCTCTCTCCTCCACAAAAAACTTAAAATAACACCATATCATAGTAATTAATTTTTTTGTTTATTATGCTGGGGGGGTCTGGGGGTGCTCTGCCTCCCGGCTAAGAAGTTAAGTAAAATCTAGGTATAATCTAGGCAAAATCTAGGTATATATTGTCGATATTACCACCCTGTTCCAGAATTTGGATCCACACATCCAGCACCTTGAGTAATTGTGTTAAGCAGGAGCGCCCCGGCATAAAACCGTGTTGGCAATCCTTTTTCAGGTTATTTCGTAGTAGATGTTCCATCATGGCATCTCTTATAATGCTCTCAAGTACTTTACATACTATGCTGGTCAGGCTCACCGATCTATAGTTATTCGTGAAGTGACGATTGCCTTTCTTGAAGATGGGACTCACATAAGCACATTTTCCAATCACTGGGGACCTTTTGCTCATCCAGGCATTTACAGAAAAGGATCTTCAGGGGCTCAGCAAGCTTGGATGCACCATGTCAGGGCCAGGACTCTTATGAACTTTTAGCTTTGACAGTTTATTTCTAATACCCTCTTTTGTGAACACAATTTGGGTCAGTGCTGTGTCAGACTGTCTGTCCTCAAATGCAGGAAGATTGTTCGCATCCTTTCTGGTGAACACCAAGGAAAAGAAACTGTTCATTGCTTCGGCTTTGTCCTGGTCAGAACCTGCGTAACTACCATCTTCAAACCTCAGGTCCGATACTCCTACTCGCATTTTTAATTTCGACTTTGCATAGCGGTAAACGCCTTTGGGTTTGACTTGACCTCACTTGCAACCATCCTCTGGAACTCCTTTTCAGCCCTTCACTGCCTTTACTTGGTTCCTGGCTCTTGCATACATCCTTCTGTCCTGCTCATTGCTTGACCTAACCGACTCTTGAATTTCTGGGTTTTCTTCTTAACTTTGTCGACCGCTGCATGGTTCGTGTGTAGGGGAGGGGGTCTCCTTGTATTCCTAGGGGCAATGGGTTTGATCTTGGGTATATATTTCTTGATCAAATGGGTCACTCTACTGGCTGTGATATTCAGCGTAGTGCCTGCGTGCTTATACCTTTGTGAGTCAGGCCAGTGGATACCCTTCATCTCCTTCATCCCGTCGTAAATTTCCTTGTAATATTTTCACTGAGGCCTGGTTTTGTCGTGAACTAATTAACAGTTAAATCTGAATGACAACATTACTTGGTGGCTGGTGCCAACTGGGGCAAGATGTTCCAGCTTGGCCACCATACCCTCCTCGTTTGTTATGATGAGGTCCAGTGGCTTGGGTGTTTGCTCCCCTCTGTAATGCGTTGGGTCCTTGACATTTGTAGGAACAGAAAATTATCTCCAAGTTTCTACAAAAAGAGTAGCGGGGTTATTTAAGTCATTTGGCGTGGACTCATTTCTCCAGTCGGTCGCCATAGTTAAAGTCCCCCATGATAAGGAGGTGGCTAGGGTAGAGCATCGTTGCATTGTCTATTAAGGCTCTTAAGTTCCTTTGGTTTAGTGGGCCACAGTTTGGAGATCTGTAGATAAACCAGACAATAAGTAAGTCTCCTCCCTTCAATTTAATTTTACACCACTTGGATTCTTCAAAAACATCCTCTTCCTGTACCCTCACCTGGCTGGCTCTAAGGTCTTGCCTAGCATAGATAACCACACCCCTCTTGCAACTTTTTTGATATAGGTTCGTAAATGAGTCATATCCGTCAATACTGAACTCACATTCCTCCAGGTCGATTCTCTTGTTCTTGTGTTTCAAACTTCTCTCTCTTATCAAGAAACGTATCAGTATTAGTGTACATGACATTCAAGCCAAAATTTGTTGTCGGTAACGTCTTTGCTCTTGGTAGTGACTCCGACCCCCTTCCATTCTCAGTATTTTGCAGTGTGGTTTCTTTGGGTAGGATGGTGCTATCTTCTGCAATGCTTCGGCCGCTTGTGTTTCTTATCAACTAAGGTTAGGTTAGATTTAATTTAGAAATACAGTAACTATTTTTTAACACATTTACTCAAACTGCAATAGTGTCCACTGCACACCACAGTGAAATTGCAGTTTTTAAATTCATTTTCTTTGAAAAATCAGCAGTGGGTATGTTGTCAATAATTACAACTTTATATTATTTTATTTACTTTAAGATAGATGTTTAAGTAATTCTGAAGCTTTCTTGCTTGGCTTCAATGTTTAGTGTTCCCAATTATTTCTTACAAAGTTAAAAAAATTACACATTGGTGGTGTACATAAAAAAATACAAATTTGAACTTCCAGTTTTCATATACTGTAGTACAATTATAGCAGCTATAATGGTATCATCCAACTAGGACTGTTCTCATCTGGACGATCATCTGTTTTATGCGGTTTCTACTATCACACTTAAATGATGAGGTCTGATTAGGTTAAATCATATAAATCAGACGAAAATTCCCAGATGGGAATTTTCCAAGTGGGATAAAATTGCTTTAATTACTGCACTGTCTTTATAAAAGATGACTGAAATAAAAGTAACAACCAGTTAAAAATAACCGGGTAATTTAGTTAGTTTAGTGTGGTTCATGTTGCCTTTCATGATACCAACAGTTGACTCGACACTGCTATTTACCGGTACATGCATAATTATATTTCCTTAACCCTTTGATGAATAATGTCGTACTTGGGTATTTAATTTTGGTTATGCCAGACAATTTTATTCATCTGAGAAAACCCCTACCACTGAAAAGGTTGAAACCTATCTCAATTAACCACTGGGCTACGGTTATATTTGGAAAAGTTAAAAATAAACATTTAAAAAACAATTCTAATTTTACAAACTGGTCATGCATGAGCTAAAGAACTACTGTACATGTCCTTACCCCAGGTTGGCATCACAACTACTAGGAAGAGTCAAGTGGAGTGTGTGTGAGTCAGTGTGGTGAGGTTGGTATGTATTGGGTAAACAACACTTGATTTGCTGGCAGTATGAGGTACTTGTTTTATTACATCATCACCACTTATTATTACTGCCTCCATTAATTGATCACAAATCTACTGATAGTCAAGAGTTCCCTACTACACTTGTGCTTGGGGGTAGAAACATGTGTGAAGGCAAAGGGCGAGATCCTACATCATAAAAACAGCGAATGAAAACTAAGAGGCTTCCATGTGTGAGCATGTAAAAGATAAATAGTTACTGGGCAACATAATCTTGCCAGGCCTGTGTGGCGATTCAAACGTCAAATGACGTAAACCGAAGCCCTGTAAGCACACGTCATATGATGTGAACTGAAGCCTAGGGGTTAAGGATTAGTGCTGCATTTAGATGTACCGTATATTTTATATTGGCTAAAGTCAGATGATTTTATTCAGTAAAGGACAACCACGGTCATAATTTCAAAATTACATAAGGGTGAAATTCTGTAACCTGAGATGCCATAACGCGGGGATGCCTGTACTTTACTCTGTAGTGTTTACATCGGAATTTTATACTTTTTTTTCATGTTTGTTCTTTTGTCTTGTTGGATTAAGTTAGGCTTACACACTGGGGGATCCAGGGGGCTCCCACCCCCCTGGATAGGAGGTTAAGATCAGTTCCTATATTTTCTGTACAATATATTAATACAGTGTTTGAGAGTCATTAGGTTAGGCTCTTGATGATCAATTTGTTTGGAAAAGATTTATTTCCTCCACCATTTTTGGAGATGTTCTTGATAAACTGAAGAAATTTTCTCCTTATATCCAAATCTGTTTAGAGTTCCGTGGTTGTCCTTTTCCGAATCTTTACTGTAATCCCTAAGGTAATAACTAAGGTTAAAACCTATCCCAATTTTATAAATTTTAATTTTCTTGAAATGTCTGCAAACTGTGTTTAGAATGTGAAAATGTTTAGTTATCTGTCAAAAAAATGGTGAGTAGTAAAGCTGTAAGGAAGAGCTTCATTATTACTGTTACAGGTAAAGTGGTCCCTCGGTTAATGAATGGTTCAATTAACAAAATTTCGGTTAACGAATTAGCTCCCATAAGAATTTTCGGTTCGATTAACGAAGAAAACTTCGGTTAACAAAATCCTTACGACAAACACGTTTTGTTGTGCGCATCGGCTGATAGGCTAGTCTGCCAATCAGTAATCTGTACTATGTTTACATTTGTTTCCAGTCAAGTAAATATCAAGAAGGTTGTGCCCTTTAATATTCTTGCTTTTTTATATTAAAATTATTAGTAATTTTAAAATTTAGTTAGCATATTGATAATATATGCAGTACGTACAGGGAACTAGATTTTTGTGGGCCCATCGGCCACTAGACTCACCAATCAAAACGTTTCTGTTTAACTTTGTTTACAGTGGAGGAAACATCGTGTTTGTTGATCTCTTGGACACGAGTATTTTTACGTTTTTACATTAAAATTATTGGTCATTCTGAAATTTAGTTAACATATTGATAATATATAGTGCAGTGCAGTGTTTATTAAAATAAAATAATCTTTAATTACAGCTAGTGAACTTAAAATTTTATTGGTGAAATTACTGCATCAAGCATGGGTCCAATGAAATCTAGAAAGCTGATTTCAATTCAAGTGAAGCAGGAACTTATTAAGAAACATGAAAAAGGCATTAGAACCAATGTACTAAGTAAAGAATATGGCATGTCGGCATCAACTGTGTCTACAATTATTGCGCAGAAAGAAAAATTTCAAGAAGTGAAAGTGAGAGATAAATCTACCAGAGTGTTTAAAGGTAGATCATTAAGTGCAGAAACAGAGAGGTCACCTATTATTTGGATTAAAGAAAAACAAATGAAAGGAGATTCCATTTATGAACATTTGAAGGAAGAGCAACCTAGTTCTGAAACTGTGTTTGAAGAGTTTGGGGACAGCAAGGGATGGTTCGATGAGTTTAAGAAAAGAACTGGCATTTATAGTGTTGTTAGGCATGGTGAAGCTGCCAGTGTGGATAAAGGACCTGAAAAATTTGTAGTAGAGTTCAAGAAACTGGTGGATGAAAAGGGTTATCTTCCACAGCAAGTTTTTAATGTGGATGAAACCGGGCTGTTCTGGAAGAAAATGCCCAGAAGAACATTCATCACCAGAGATGAAGCTTCTTTACCGGGGCATACACCCATGAAGGACCGTCTCACTCTATTGCTTGGTGCCAATGTTTCAGGGGATTTCAGACTGAAACCGATGCTCGTATACCACTCTGAGAACCCCAGGGTGTTCAGGCAACAAAAGGTGCTAAGAGGAAAACTTGGAGTTTATTGGAAGTCAAACCGTAAGGCATGGGTAACGAGCCAGCTCTTTAATGAATGGGCAATTGATGTGTTTTGCCCTACTGTGAAGAGTTATCTCACCACCAATAAACTTCCGTTGAAGGCTCTTCTCCTTCTGGATAATGCCCCTTGTCATAACCCTGAACTTGTCAGAACTTTGGAGGCTAAATTTGGCTTTGTCAAAGTTGTGTTTTTGCCTCCCAACACAACATCATTTATGCAGCCAATGGACCAAAATGTAATCATCAACTTTAAGAAGCTGTATATGAAGAAGATGTTTAGAAGGTGTCATCAGGCAACTACCACTGATCCTGATCTGTCACTGGCACAGTTCTGGAAGACGCAATACAACATCCTGGAGGCTGTAAAATTGATCGTGTCAACATGGCAAGCAGTTTCTACTCGATGCCTGAATTCTGCATGGAAAACACTGTGGCCATCAGCAGTCCATGATTTTGGGGGATTTCAGGAAGAAGCAGAGTTGGACAAGGAAATTGTGTCCATTGGTCAGTCATTGGGACTCGAAGTGGAAGAGGAGGATGTTGAAGAGCTTGTGATGTCTCATAAGCAGGAACTTTCTCCTGAAGATTTGAAACAACTGGTTGAGGTGCTGGAAACAGACAGTGGTGAGGAGGAAAAGGAAAGTGATGACCATATGTCTTTTTCAGACTTAGAAAATGTTGTTCACCACTGGGAGATGTTTAGGAAACTGGCTTCAAGGCACCCTGATGTGGAAACAACAGAACTTACGTTGTGTGCCGTGGAGGAAAAACTGGTCTCCTTCTTCAAGCACATGCTGATGTTCAGGAGGAGAAATGCCACACAACTAACACTTGACAGCTTCTTCTCTAAAAGACAGCGTGAGAAAGATGCTTCCCCTCAGTGTTCCTCTCCAAAAAGGAGAGAGGGTTGTCATGTTAGAGAATCTGTCAGTCCAGAGGTTCCTGACATGATTATGGAAGGTAACTCGCCTTCCAAGAAGCATTAAAATGCTTCTCTTCTCCCTTCTCCTCCACCCCCACTTCCTTCTCTTCTCCCTTCTCCTCCACCTCCTCTTCCTTCTCTTCTCCCTTCTCCTCCACCCCCACTTCCTTCTCTTCTCCCTTCTCCTCCACCTCCTCTTCCTTCTCTTCTCCCTTCTCCACCTCCACTTCCTTCTCTTCTCCCTTCTCCTCCACCCCCACTTCCTTCTCTTCTCCCTCCTCCTCCACCCCCCACTTCTAATTCCCATCATCATCATCAACCAGCAACATTCTACATACACACCTCAAAGTAAGTGTACTGTACTGCATTTTGTTTATACTTTGTATGTACTTTTCTGTGAGTTGGAACCAATTGCCCAATATCCCATTGAAGTAATATATTCGGTTAACGAACGACTGTGGAATGAATTGTGTTCGTTAACCGAGGGACCACTGTATTCTGATCTACATTTTAAAAAAATATGCAAAAATTGAAGTCAGTTGGGGAGATTATTCTGGGCTAAGCTTCCTTTTGCTTTCTAGTTTTACAGTGGTGAAAGTGGAAATTACTTTTTCATTTGTTACAGGTTTATGGGCAACTTGATTTTGGAGTTTGTCTGAAATACTCCAGTACTACATGAGAAAATATACTATAGTAATTCTACGTTTTGTTTCAGACAATTATCTAGTTTTATTAGCATATATCAATAGGTTGAGGTGATCATGATATTTTTTTCTTTTTTCTTTTTTACATTAAGGGAATGTCTAGTTCATTTTCAGAAGCTAAGTTTTCATTGAATGATGTTTAAGCAGGATGATCTACATCACTTTCTCATGTAGGTATGTGAGGTGAAGAATATATTATAAATGATACAGTAGAAATCCAAAAATCCGGACTGATTGGGGATTGGGTCGGTCCGGATTTTCCGGATTCTCAGGCAGTACTTTTAAAATTTTAATTTAAGGAGGAATAAAGAAGAGATGAACAGGTACATTTTGATAGTTCATTCATCAGCAAATATAGCATGCTTCATTTATCAAAACGAGCAGTTTTAAAGAAAAAGCTGTGAATTCTAGAATTTTATTCTTTGCCTTTTTTATATCATAAATTGTAGACTTTCCAATGTCGTATGTTTCCATTAGAACAGTATTGCTCACACCACGTTCTACTTTAATTATTTCAAGTTTGTCACTCAATTTCAACGTGTTCTTCTTTCTGTTCACACAACGAAGTTTATCTACTTTAGGAGCCATTATTATGGGCTCTGTAAATGGAAAGAGTGGGACTCAAAATTACATACAGTGGGGTATGTTATAACGAACGGATCCTACTACGAATATTCCTATAACGAACGGTTTTACCTATAAAATTGAGAATGCTATAACGAATGAAACTCCTACAACGAACATTATTTAAAAAAAATAATTTTTTTTTTTTTTTTACTAATTTATTGTTTTTTTATTACAAGTATTAATGATACTCTTTATTTCAGGGGTTTAGATGCATATTTATGCACTTTTTTACAATTTTTACAATTTTATATTATATTTTTCAGTGTTAGTGGTTGTATTTGGGGCCTGGAACGGATTAATCCTATTACTAACGAATGCTATAACGAACAAGGTTCTAGAACCAATTAGATTCGTTATACCATACCCCACTGTACGTTGTCACAGTTTGATGGCTCGTTTTAAAGTGGCAACCGCGTGGTCGCTTGTTGTCGCTGTGCAGCTGTGGCGCTCACGCATGCGCACATACACACAAAAGCCAGCTAAAAAAAAAAGTTTGAGTTTTTGAAAAGTCCGGATTCTCGGGTGGTCTGGATTTCTGGCATCCGGATTTTTGGACTTTTAGTGTAGATAGATTGATGGTGTCATTAAGATTGGATAAATCATATACAGTATTTCCCCGCTTTACGCGGTTTCACTTAACGCGATTTCTCATATACGCGGTGCCTCGCCAGAACCAAACTTTCACTTAACACGATTCATCTACCCATATACGCGGTGAAGTATAATTTTTTATTTTTTTATTTAGCTCATAAAATTCATACAAATTACCCGGCCAGAATATAATTTACATTGCTGGAATTCTTACAATATGATGATCATTTTGAATATAAACATCATAGATTTTGCATTAGACATACAAATTTTAGATATAATGTTTACTCTGAG
Organism: Homarus americanus; assembly: GCF_018991925.1. Classification (NCBI taxonomy): domain Eukaryota; kingdom Metazoa; phylum Arthropoda; class Malacostraca; order Decapoda; family Nephropidae; genus Homarus; species Homarus americanus. The sequence goes on from NW_024714800.1 coordinate 370,943, forward strand.
TAAATATGTTATCTTTTGTGCAAAATATATGACATTTATATTCAAAATATTCCTGGTCTTACAAGGAATCCAGCAATGTCAATTATATTATCCTAACTTTAGTTTGAGGTATTATTTATTACTAAAAAGGTAAATATTCTGGTTTTCCCACACATCTGGTAGGGAGGGTTGGTGGGAGGTGGGGACCGACCGACCATCTGGCACTGTGTAAAGAATATTTTTTTTTTTTATTAAGAAGATATTTGTTTTAGCTCACAAAATTCATACAAATTACCCGGCCAGAATGTAATTTACATTGCTGGAATTCTTACAATTTGATGATCATTTTGAATATAAACATCATAGATTTTGCATTAGACATACAAATTTTAGATTAATGTAAGTATTTTGTTTACTCAGAGTAAATATATTATCTTTTGTGCAAAATATATGACATTTATATTCAAAATATTCCTGGTCTTACAAGGAATTCAGCAATGTCAATTATATTATCCTAACTTTAATCTGAAGTATTATTTATTACTAAATGTTAAAATTTAGTGGTTTTCCCCCCAAAATTTCTCAGAGAGGGAAGAGCCAGCGAGTGTAGTGTGAGAAGAGGGGGAGGGAGTTGAGTCCATTATTTGAATAGACATTAACTTGGCGACTGTATTTCTCTATTTCTTTTAAGTATTAATTGTGTGCCTGTACCATCATAAAATTAAGATGTTATTTTTACTAGAACATAGGTATTGTGTCGGAAAAAGTAGAGTTGGGGGTCGAGCCAGTCTCTATTGGAATTAATCCCATAAGTTCTGTTGTTCACTTTACGCGGATTTCACTTAACGCGGTACCCTGTGGGTTCAATTGACCGCGTAAATCGGGGTACTACTGTACTGTACTGCACTGTATGGGAAATGTGGAAGATAATTGACCAGATAATTTTAAAATCAAATATGACTAATTAAAAGAAAGCTTTACATTAATACCTAGTGAAAAGTTAAATGAAAATGCTACCATATTCTGCATATTCCAGATATAAAGATGACTAGCCCAAGTGAGGAAGGCGGAGAAACTGAGATTATTGCTCTTCATCGTCATCCAGAATACACAGAAGATTGTATGAATATCCTGAACGATCAGTGGCCTCGCAGTAAAACTCTCAGGTCAGAACATTGCTCATGAAAGAGTCGTCATACATAATTGTTTTCTTATTGCAGGTAAAGTACAGTAATGGAATACCCTGGTTATCACAAGGGATGCGTTCCTAAAAGTCGTTGCAATTAATGAAACTGTGAATATCGGGACAAGTTTCTCCATAAGAATTAATGTAAATGGGGGGGTGGTGCATTCCCAGTCGGCAACATTAACCACATACAGCTTTTTTTATATATATATTATACCCTGTACTGTACTCCTCAATGTCTAAGGCTATTAGGGACCAGCGTCGCACGTATACCATAATACCAGTAAATGTGATGAATATAAATTATACTAATAAATAAAATAAAAGAAAAAATACCACATTGCCAGTTGCCAATAGTTTCACTGTGTGCAGGAGACTGGGGGAGGGGGGGCTGAGGTCTCCACAACCGCTCCCTCCTCCCACAGTCTGATGCGGTAAGAAAGGTTTTTTTTATCTATATTTTTTACCTTAATTTTTTTTTTTTTTCACATTTTGTTTGAAGATTGTGTGTACATGTAACGGTAAAAAGATTCAAAAACATATATCTACCCAAAAATACGAGTTGAAAAATAACAATAACCTCAGCGCGTGTGATCTTCGTGACCTCCACTGTAAACATTAATTTGTATGTTCACTGTATGTTCCTTTTGCTTTCTCCACATCCCACTACTGTACCTCACATCATCCACACCCACCACCCCCTCCTTCCCCCTCCCACAATTACCCCACATCCCACTACTGTACCTCACATCATCCACACCCACCACCCCCTCCCACAACTACACACTACGGTAACTCCTGTAGACATAAATGTTTATCTTTAGGTTTTTACCTCATGATAATCACAGTAGGGTCTGGATATATAGCGACTTTATATAACGTGCAGGAAATATTTCAAATTTATCACTACTACCAAAATTATTGAAATTTTCCAATATACTGTACAATAAACTCGCAACTTATGCTAGGGTTACGTTCCTGGGACCTCATGTAAAGTCAGAAACACTCCTAAATCGCCCTTAAATCACTGTACAGCCACTCCTCGACTTACGACCACCCGAACATACGACCGCCCCAGTCGTACCAAAAAATTTTCAAATTACGTATTTTCGAGTCCCGACGTTAGTGATTGCGCTGTGTACTGACAAAATTTTCGCTTGTAATTCCCTTTAAAATGGCTGGCAAGCTTAAAAGTGAGAGTTTTGTGGTGCTGAGAAGAAAAAGAGACACCCATTTGAGATTTTTTATGTATTATCTTCGCATTTTCGACTTACGACCTGGATTCTGGTCCCTAACCCCATCGTAAGTTGAGGAGCGGCCTAAAACCACCCAACCCTGGGGGGAGGGAGGGAGGTGAGGTGATATGTTTGACAGTTGATGCCAAGGTCTAGTGCTTATTTATTTATCTGTCCTTAAGAGTGACTTAAGTTTTTCTCATATAAAATGTCACTAAACTGACCTGGGAGAATATAATTAACATTATATGTACTGGAATTCTTATAAGATAGTGATTAGTTTGAATATAAACATGCTGTAGTTCGCAATAGACAAAAGAAATTTAGTACTTAATTAGTACATATAATTAAAATTTTTATCTCTTGTGCAAAATATGTGATGTCTACTGTCACATTATTCGCTGACTTGCAAGGATTCCAGCAATTTTATTTATATTCTGCTAACTTTAGACTGTGCCCTATTTTCCCCATTGATTACATGTAATTATATATCGCGATTTAGTATACACCTGCATAGCGAACATCCTTGGACCCTATCTCGCGATATATCCCGACCCTACTGTATTTATTTTATTTTTTATTTTTGCAAATCCTGTTTGAACATTTGTGTGTGCATGTGACAGAGTAAATAATTAAACAAAAATACATATACAGATAGACCCCAACTTACGACGGGGTTAGGGACCCAAATCCAGGTCGTAAGTCCGACATAGATAAATTTTTTTTTTTTTTAAATAAATAATCTACAATGAAATACAGTACAGTAAAAGTAATGAATAATGAGGAATGGATACAGTACAGTGAAAGTAATAAATAATAAGGAATGGATACAGTGTGACTGAGCACTTACCTTTAATATAGTCAGCTGAATGCACATGGGGCCCCCATAATTTTCTAATTATACATGGAGACTACATTAACTGGAAACGTTTCGGTATAGAAAATGCGTGTCATTTGAAAAAAATTTTTTTTTTTTTTTTTTATAAAAAATCTGCGGCGGTTGTAAGTCCCGACGGTCGTAAGTCGTAGCAGTCGTAAGTCGGGGTCTGTCTGTATCTACTCAAAATTACGAGTTGAAAAATAACAACGCAACTCAAAGGTTGGCCCAGACGGGGGAGAGGTAAAACACTATGCTGGTTGGCAACCTGCCAGTCCATACGCACACTTGTTCAATACATCAGGCCTTGCTTAGGCCTGCGTGGGGAAGAAGGCATGTGTTCACACAGGAGTGTTTTTCACGTTTCATTTCGCCTGCATCTGACTAAAATAATCACAGGTACTTCCAGCCTCTACCATAGATGCACCACAACTGATGCACAGAAAAAAAACATGCTTGCAATGTGAAGAATTCTAGAACACTTGGTTTTATGCTAAAAAAAAAATGCTCGTGTGAAGTGGGCCTTACTTTGGAATATGAAAGCAGTGGTTAGCCCGCGGGGTACGCTTTGCAAATATCGAATAGGGGTGTTAAAATATAAATTGCAGATCGGGGGTAGAAATTCACATACGCCCAGTCGCCCGAGGCAACCACAACATCATAAGGGCTTTGTTTTATTTCATACATAGCCTGTTCATTCCTCTTTGTTATGCAACATGAACCTCCATTGGGGATTGCCCGTGCCAACTATGTGGTCAGAGTAGCATTTTACCGAATCCATCTAGGAAACACGAGGCAACATATATATCTCATTAGTCCATATAGCACACGAACTTCCATATACAGTACAAACAATACGTCTCTCTGGGCGCAGTCTAGGGTAAATACACACGTTCTGTACATGTCGTATCAAGTTATTACATATTTTCATTATTTTCACTGAAAAAGAATCCCAAATATTTTAAAATCTAACGTATATACTGTATATATAAAACAAAGAAGTCTGTTTGTCTGTGTGTCCGCACGAGAATCTCGGAAACTACTTTACCGATCTGGACCAAACTTGGCATGGATAGCAAGTGTCATGTGGGGATCTCAAAAAAACTCCAACCAACCCGACACGCCTGAGAGAAAGAGAGAGAGACAAACAGTTAGCCCGGACACACACACGTAGAAAAGTCGTATTCCTGCCTATGATTTACAGCTATTTTGATCCTTAGGTTCTCTTTCATTATGGCTTACTTTTCTCTGCATCTAACCTCCATCCGTTACACCACACAGAGGTTGAAAAGTCGTATCACATTCCACGTATTATAGCTAATTTTATCCTTATGCTCTCTCTCATTACAGCTTACTTTTCTTTGATCTCTAACTTTTCTAGGCTGTCCATTCTACCGTGGCCTAGCGAAAGAGCGTTTCTGCTAGTTTTCTAATAAACCCTTGCGGCCACAAACTACAGGTTGGGGACCATCATGTATTGAAAATACTGTATACTGTTTGGGAGGGAACTGCACTACAGTTCTGTGTCTAATAATTTTATTTTTTTATTTTTTTTTAGGTTAAGATCTCTTCACTCATCATGTGACCAGTTGCCCACATCACTGGCACTCCTACGAAACACCGCTGAACAAAATATGGAAGTCATAGGACATTCAAGAATAAATGTGTTGCCTCAACAACAAGGTGCAGCGTGGATTGAATCGGTAGTTATTCGTCAAGATCTACGAGGAAAAGGTTATGGGCGATTACTCATAATGAAGACTGAAGAATATGCCCGTGCTTGTGGTTTTAGCACAATTTACTTATCAACACATGACCAACAAGTGTTTTATGGCAAGCTTGGTTATGAATTTTGTGCTCCTGTGTGTATATATGGTGGAACTGTTAACAGACACCTTCTTCCTAAGCAGTTTCTAACGTCAGTAGTATCTAACACTAATAAGAAAGTAATAGCAACATCAGTGACTAATACTGAGAAAGTAACAAAGGGGCTTCCAGTGCAGTGTCAGACTCTAGAGAAAAAAGATCTTCCTTCTGGGTCAGGTGAAACTACACCTTTCTCCACCAACCAGAAGCCACCTCCCCCTCCACCTCCTCCTCCTCCTCCTCCAAAAATTAAAAAAGACGATATAAAAAAATTAGATTTTACAACTGTATCAAAAATGTATATGAAAAAAGATTTGATATGACAACACTGTACTAATTTTTTTAGTGTAATTTTTGGAGTGAGAACAGAATTTAAAACAAATAGAATAATGATACGATTTAACTATTAAAAACTTATGAAAATTATTCAGGGGAAATTTGCCAGTACATGTACTGTATTGTACTGTACTAAATCTGTAAATCATTAAAATTTTGAATTTTTGTTTGTGCAATAATTTTATATACATGTATATCAATGTTTCAATAACGTGTAGCCCATACAAACATGAGGAAAAATCAAAACTCACACGTTCTGCAAATATAAATTAAGAAAATTTAAAAATCAAATGGTCTGTTACAAATAAAAACTTTGCAGGGAAAAATTTAACACTGTTTGTATTTCCATTCAGCAAAAGATCCTAGTTTTATTGTTATCACAGCCACTACTGAATAATTCTCCTCTTTCAGCAGTGCTTCAACTCCTAGGCTCATTAATCGGACTTATGTTCTGAAATAACAGCTTTGGTTAACAGACCAGAATCATGCAGACAATCCTTTGCTACCTCCAGATGACAGTTGAAGATGACATTTAATATACAGTAATTACATTGTGAAAACACACCCAAGGAAACCATTCATTATATTATGTAAAGGAAGTCAAAGTAAGGAATACTGTACTGTATAAGAAATATTAAATTATAACAATTAACACCTATTATTTTATAGTAAACAATAGCACAGTCATTAACACTGCATGGTCCTGTGACCCAACTAATTTAGTAGTTTATCTATCTTAATCCCATAATATGGCTCTTCCTTCATTCACAAAAGTATCACTTAATATTCACCCATATTACTGGTGAGTAAATTAATTTCAAAATATAGGATACACCGTGGATGAAATAAGATTGCAGTCGCTGGTCTCGCATCCACACCATTGTATTTATCCCAGAAGAAGAAGACCACTCCAAAACATTATCCAAACTACAGGTACTCCCCGACTTACGACCGACTCGACTTACGTCCACCCGCACTTACGACCGCCTCAGTCGTACCAAAATGTGGTCAAATTATGTATTTTTGAGTCCCAAAGTTAGTACACAGACAAAATTTTCATCTGTAATTCACTTTAAAATGGCTGGCAAGCTTAAAAGTGAGTGTTTTGTGGTGCTGAGAAGAAAAAGAGACCCAAATTTTCGATTTTCTATGTGTTATTTAAGCATTTCCGACTTACGACCTGGATGTCGGTCCCTAACCCCGTTGTAAGTCCGGGAGTACCTGTACATCTTTTACAATTAGAATATTAATTCAGAACTTCTTTATATAAGTACCGTACATAATATTATATGATAACAAAATATTAGAAATTATATAAAACCAATATAATTCACATTCAATGCCCCAAAAAAGGTCCTTAAGTGTATAACAAGGTTATTAAAAGAATGGGTACATCATTACGGTAATAAAAAAATATGAAACGGAACTCTCTGGGTTGAATATCAGACTTAAGTTTGGTTGTCAACAACTGTTTTCACCAAGATGATTGTTATTTACTGTAAAGTGTTACTGTATATGTAAGCAATTATATAATTTGTCTTAAGAATAAGGAGAAATGGTGCGAGTTGGCAAAACTGCAAATAGCAACTTATATAATACCTTAGTGCACTAATATGCAGGTACTGTATTCCTATATTGTGTTTGAGAAACTTAAGTTACCAACACTGTACTGTACTTACATTTGTATGTACAAGTTTGGAGTTTGATGAAGTGGTGCACTGTACATAGGGAGACATCTGGTTACTGAAGCATAAGGGGATCACTGGTGGAAGAGGGTGATGCAGTGGTGGTTGATGGAGTGGCGGGCAACTGGGAAGTGGCACATGGCTGGGAGGAGGAGGGTGGAGCAGCAGCAGTAGTAGGCAAAATATTAATTGACTTTTGTAAGGAGAACAAGATGATACAATTGCAAATACCGCACATACATGGTTTTAACACCACCCTGGGCATCTTTATACATGGGTCTCACCCCAGGACAATGTAAACAGCATCATCAGGAATCAAGTAGATTATATTTTAATTCAGGAAAGGTTCAGAAATTCAATAACCAGAACTAAGACCTATCCAGGGGTAGATTATGGGTCATATCACGTCCCAGTAATGAGTTTAGTGAGACTAAAACTTCAAATATTAAAAAGAAAACTATGGAATATATCAAAATGGGCAGGGATAGAATATGAAAGTAAACCAAAAACAAATTTCTCTTATTGGTAGAGGGTAACTTTGGTGAACAAGGACCTGGACAACAATGTAATAATAACTAAGAAGTAATGTAAGAGACTGGGGAAAACTTAAAGGACGTAGAGGAACGAGACTGAAAGTACTGAAGTGGATGACAGGAAATTTTAAGAAAATAGATAGACGAAGGAATGTGAGAAAACGAAGTGAGGTTTACATAAAAATTAACAAAGGAAATGCCTTCAGACTGAAGATGATGACAGAAGGCATAATTATAGGAAGATGTATAGAAAGATTGAACAAATGAAGCAGAAAAAAGGATATAAATGGGGCGAGACTATTAAAAGCAAAGACTATAAGATCCTGTTTGATGCAGAAGTAGAAGAGAGATGGGCAGAGTACATAGAAGAACTATACAATGATAAGGATAGAGTAGAGGTAAGAAACAAATAGGTAATAAAGACCGTAATGCCAATTCTGGAAACACAAATTGAGTGCACGCAGTTTAGAACAATAAACTTAATAAGTCATGCCTACGTCACAGCTCAAGATTGAAGAAGCCGCAAGTCCAGAAAACTGTGAGGGGCAAACTTTTTCGGAGTGAGAGTTGTGAACTCTTGGAACAATCTGCCAGAGAGTGTTGTGACGGCACCGAGTGTGAGCTCTTTCAAGACCAGACTTGACCAACACTGGAACAGGTTCAGGTACATTCAGGAGCCAGTACATGCCCAGTACTTGCCAACAGTGTGTAACAGAGATGTGACCGATCGCCCAAACGGCAAACTAGGCGATCAGTGTTGAAGAGGATAAAAGTAAGTCAAGGTAATAAAGTTTTATTAAATCATAATTTTAAGTAAAACCAAATTTAGAATAGAAAGTGAGTTACCTGAAGAGCAAAATGGAATTAGAAAGGAAAAATAAACTATTGAAGGATAATTTTGAGTGAAAGGGCTTTAAAGGTCCAAACAAATGTACTGTATAGTACAATATCTGTTTTGACAATTAAAAAAAAAATTTTGTTAAGGTAAAGCAAAATAAACTTGTAGAGATTATGGAAAAAATAGGCATTAATAAAGGAAATACTCTACTAGAATTCAAAGGAATCTTTTACTGGCAGCAGGAGGCTGTAGTGTGAGTAAATAATGAACTTACTAATCGGTTCACAGTTAAACAGGAAGTAAGAGAAGGCTGTGTATGAAGAAGCTGTGTTCCATCTCCAACAATGTACAGTATAATATGTATTCAAAATTCTTAATGAGAGAAGTTTTATTTGATTTTGAAGGACTAAAAGTTAATGGTAAAGTAGTGCCTCCATTAGCCGGAACAAATGGTGCAGAGCACTTCCGAGATTGAGAGATCTGTGGGTAACAAGATAACTCTTAAACCTGGAAAAAATCCCCTATAACAGGAATTTTTTCGCCTACTGTACTGGGAAAGGTTTCTCAGAATTGTCCGAAAATAGTGCAATATTTCATCTTTGGAATTTGCTCCCAGACCCAGAAAAAATTTGGAGAGTCCCAAATTTGTCTCAAAATTTTCCGATAATGCACCTGATTTTCAACCTCAGAAATTCGATCCCAAACCCGGAATTCAGATAAATTTTCAATTTCAGTTGTAGGAGAGTTCCAGCAAAGAGGAAATTCGGATAAAAGAGATATTAATCATATTACTGTATATGCTCTGCAGATGATACTGCTCTTATCACAAATAGTGAAGAGGTATTGCAAAAACTTGTTAACAGTTTAGTGAAAAGGGGTAAAAACTGGTTTAAGAGTTAATGCTGCTACACGAAAGTAATAGCTGTTTCCAAATTGGAAATAAATCCTAAAATAAAAATTATGGTAGACAAGAGGGAACTTAAACAGGTGGAAAATGTTTGTGTATTTGGGAAGTAACATTAGTTGTGATGGAAGATGTGTGGAAGAAATCATAACGAGAATAGGGCAAGCAAAAATAATCTAAAAAAAACCCAATGAAAAAGGACATTAACTTAAATGTGAGAAAAAGGCTGCTGAAAGGCTTTATATAGGAAGGACTGATGCTTGTTTCAGAAGCGTGGACACTTCATGCAGACACCAGAAAGAGTTTGGTGGCCTCTGAAATGTGGTGTTATAGGAGAATGCTAAAAATAAGCTGCAATGACAAATGAAGAAGAAATAAGATTAGCAATAACTTCAAAAGAAATACTTGAAATGTACAGGAAAAAATTTGATACTTTGGTCAAATAATTAGGGATGGGAGAATAATAACAGAAATATTAATGGACAAAATTGAAGGTAGGAGAGCCAGGGGAAGGCAGAGAATGGGATGGATGAATGAAATTAAAAACTGGGGCCCCTTTATTAGTAAAAACAGCCCGAGAACATTTAGAGTGAAGGACTGTGGTTGGCTGCCCTCTGATGTGAGAAAGTTACTCTGGTTGATTGATCACACAGCTAACTTTAGTTAGAATAGATTGTAGTGGATACTCTCCCCTACAACTACAACTGTCGTTTGTCGTTGACCAGCCAATCCCTTGTCCAGTTTCCCAGCCAAAGCCTCGTGGTTTGACAGAGCGGGGTCGGCTACCAGCGACGTCTACCTCCTATATAAGCTCCTCAGCCTAGCCGTGAAGGCCTCTCTACTCCACGCTCCCGAACCAACAAGACCTCTCAACAAGCTCCTTATCCAACACCTCCTCTCAGCAAGCTCCTTATCCAACACGTCCTCTCAGCAAGCTCCTTATCCAACACCTCCTCTCAGCAAGCTCCTTATCCAACACCACCTCTCAGCAAGCTCCTTATCCAACACCTCCTCTCAGCAAGCTCCTAACCTCACAGCAACTTCCCAGCACCAGACTGCGCTGTACATTCAATATATTTATATAAGAAAACCACCCTAAAGAGTTTCCTTTCTCCAACCCATCCTGAGTGCGAGACAACATCACGAAATCCGGCAAGATCTCTTACTCTCGCAATTTTCTCAAACACTGTTGAATTTATCAAACAAACAATTAAGTGTAATACATAATGTGAGTAATGAAAGTTTGGAACACATACAATTATTTTTTTTTTAATTTCAATTACTTAATATTTGTTTTTGTTATTATTATACTAGTAGTAGAGGATTGCTAGTACCTATGCAGTTAACAAGAGTACAGTAAAAGTGTATGAATAAATTTGTGGAAAAATAAAAATATATACTGTATACTTATTATTATCACCCCCCCCCCCAAAAAAAACGAAACAAAAAACAATAATGATCCCTCACCTGATCCTTCTGCCTTGTATAGGACTGCTGATGACGGTAGTGCTGATGATGATGGTAGTGATGATGGTAGTAATGATGATGGTAGTGATGATGATGATGGTAGTGATGACGGTAGTGCTGATGATGATGGTAGTGATGATGATGGTAATGATTATGCTGATGATGGTAGTGACCTGTGAGTGTGATGTCATAGGCATAACTGGGCCTTACCTCCTCCTTCCTCTTTCCCTTACTCCCCTCCTTCACCTAAGGAAAGAAGACTGGCTGCAAATTTAGGGCAGTGTGTTCACTGACTGCATGGTCTAGTTACAGTCCTGTACCAGCGGTGTATACAAGCCTTGGCGGGGCTGGGTGGATGGAGGGGTTATAACGACACTTGTCAAGGATGCAGTAGGTAGAGAGGGTGACCTGAAGCAAAAGTGAGCCGGGGACACATGTATTGTTAACCAGTTTAGCAAGCCCTCAGTAAACAAGGCATCTATATATATAAAACAAAGAAGTCTGTCTGTGTGTCCGCACGAGAATCTTGGAAACTACTTTACCGATCTGTAGTGATGATGGATGGTGTTATATGTAGTGATGATGGATGGTGTTATATGTAGTGATGATGGGTGGTGTCATATGTAGTGATGATGGATGATGTTATATGTGGTGATGATGGATGGTGTTATATGTAGTGATGATTAGACAATAAAATAATAACAGTTTAATGCTAAAAAAATATACTTTGCTGTACCGTTGTAGTGAAAAACATGGTGGAACTTACATACACCGTTAATGAACTATTGATGGAAGAAGAAGTTTTGGGGACTGAACAGTGAGACAATGTGGAGCCTCCCGGAGGGTGGCGTCTAGCGAATGAGCTGCTATATATATATGAAGGAAAAAAGCACACTCGATAACTTCTGTGCAATTCCTCACAGTTCTTCACGTATATATTCTGGGAATGTCAATAGAATTTTGCCACCTGTGACTCCTGTCAAAATCATATCAAGTGAGTTGGAGTGACTGATGAAGCTGCTGCCTCTGATTTGAAATGTCTTTCAATTATATTTGTACATTTTCACTGTAACTCACAATTTCAGGGCTTCAATTAATTCTCTTTTTTTTCATTTATTTATTCAGTTGTCATTCAATTCATTTTCTTTTTGCTCCCAGGTGCCAATGTGTGTGGGTAGGCTAATCCCCTTAAAAAAAAACACTATTCGATTGTTTTGGGTTTTTAATTGGCCGCATCATCTCTTTTGTTTTCCACCATCCGAATATTTTGGCTTTGTATTGAAACGAATCCTCCTTCGTTTTTTGCCATCTGATTCTTCTGGCTTTGTCTGGGACTGCATCCTCCTTCGTTTTTTGCCATCTGATTCTTCTGGCTTTGTCTGGGACTGCATCCTCTTTCGTTTTTTGCCATATGATTCTTCTGGCTTTGTCTGGGACTGGATCCTCTTTCGTTTTTTGCCATCTGATTCTTCTAGCTTTGTACGGGACCGCACCCTCTTTCGTTTTTTGCCGTCCGATTCTTCTGGCTTTGAACGGAACCGCATCCTCCTTCGTTTTTTGCCATATGATTCTTCTGACTTTGTTTGGGACTGCATCCTCCTTCGTTTTTTGCCATATGATTCTTCTGACTTTGTTTGGGACTGCATCCTCTTTTATTTTTCACCATCTGATTCTTCTGGCTTTGTTTGGGACTGCATCTTCTTTTGTTTTTTGCCATCTGATTCTTCTGGCTTTGTTTGGGACTGCATCCTCAATTGTTTTTCACCATCTGATTCTTCTGGCTTTGTTTGGGACTGCATACTCAATTGTTTCTCGCCATCTGATTCTTCTGGCTTTGTTTGGGACTGCATCCTCAATTGTTTTTCACCATCTGATTCTTCTGGCTTTGTTTGGGACTGCATCCTCAATTGTTTTTCACCATCTGATTCTTCTGGCTTTGTTTGGGACTGCATCCTCAATTGTTTTTCACCATCTGATTCCTCTGGCCTTGTTTGGGACTGCATCCTCAATTGTTTTTCACCATCTGATTCTTCTGGCTTTGTTTGGGACTGCATCCTCAATTGTTTTTCACCATCTGATTCTTCTGGCTTTGTTTGGGACTGCATCCTCAATTGTTTCTTGCCATCTGATTCTTCTGGCTTTGTTTGGGACTGCATACTCAATTGTTTCTTGCCATCTGATTCTTCTGGCTTTGTTTGGGACTGCATCCTCAATTGTTTTTCACCATCTAGGTTTCCAACGTTTTTCTTAAATCTTTTGGCACTGAAGGGATAGAAGCCTTCAAACTTAAATCTGAATCATAGTTAAATTTGGTATCCTTCTTTTTTGATTCTAGTTTACAGACATCTATATCCAGTACCATACCTCAAGGTTTATGAAGAATATGTGATGAGCTGAATCCTACCTATACTATATATTTCACTGGCATAGAGCACTTCCCTGCCTTCGTGCTCAGGGCATACTAGATTTGAGTCAGGAAGTGCATGTGACTTACTCCCCCAAGCTACACCAAAGTCAATTATGGTGACATGATGATCATTTCATTTATACAAATGTTGTCATATTTTAGGTCTCATAGTATGACTAACATTCAACATACTTACAGGGTTTCGTGTACTTATAGCATTATCGATCAAATTTCATCGAGTTACAGTATATTTTGAAATATTAAAACAGAGTGAGGCCAGCATGCTCACTTAGAATCAATCTTTTTCAACATAAACCCCAACACAGCTTACGCCCTGCACACGGAGCCGGCTCAGCATTGCCTCCAGTTGGCTTCTCAGTGTTTGCGCCTACAAGTTATTTAACGACAATATCCTTCATATAAGGTTTGCTAGCTCACATCGAAACGATCCTTACCCAAATTTGGTGGCGTGGGCCCCGGTTAAAGCTCACACATAAATTTAAATCCTAAAACATTCACGTATTCGTTAAGTCTCGTTGTTTCTTTAAGTTAGACATAATTGTATTTTGATGTTCAATAGATTCAGAATGAGAGTACAGTTCCACTTTATATACCTTGATATAGTATAGACTATCATTAAAAAATAAATAGCTTGGAATCTTCTCCCATGGCACGTTTTAGTGAGTCAAGTGTAGTGACAGTGAGTACACTATCTACATTACCTATCATCTACACTACATTACTGCTATCATCTACACTACACCTGCGCTATCATCTACACTACATTACTGCATCATCTACACTACATTACTGCACTATCATCTACACCACCTACTGCTCATCACCCACTCACACATCATCTACACACCACCATACACCTACTGCACTATCATCTACATACATTACTGCATCATCACACACACCTACTATCATCTACACTCACATTACTGCATCATCTACACTACACCTACTGCACTATCATCTACACTAACACCTCCACCTATCATCTACACTACATTACTGCACTATCATCTACACATTACTGCACTTCATCCACCACTACATTACTGCACTATCATCTACACCTACTGCACTATCATCTACACTACACCTACTGCACTATCATCTACACTACACCTACTGCTATCATCTACACTACATTACTGCACTATCATCTACTACATTCCCTATCATCTACACTACACCTCTGCTATCATCTACACTACTTGCCATCATCTACACTACATTACTGCACTATCATCTACACTACATTACTGCACTATCATCTACACTACATTACTGCTATCATCTACCTCACACTAACCACATCACACATTCCATCACCACATTACTGCACTATCATCTACACTACACCTACTGCACTATCATCTACACTACATTACTGCACTATCATCTACACTACATTACTGCACTATCATCTACACTACACCTACTGCACTATCATCTACACTACATTACTGCACTATCATCTACACTACACCTACTGCACTATCATCTACACTACATTACTGCACTATCATCTACACTACATAACTGCACTATCATCTACACTACACCTACTGCACTATCATCTACACTATATTACTGCACTATCATCTACACTACATTACTGCTCATCTACACTACACTTACTGCACTATCATCTACACTACTACTGCACTATCATCTACACTACACTTACTGCACTATCATCTACACTACATTACTGCTATCATCTACACTACGCCTGCTATCATCTACACCATTACTGCACTATCATCTACACTACATTACTGCACTATCATCTACACTACACCTACTGCACTATCATCTACACTACATTACTGCTATCATCTACTTCACTACACCTACACCTCTCCACTACACCTCTCACTACCTACTGCTATCATCTACACTACATTACTGCACTATCATCTACACCTGCTATCATCTACACTACACCTACACTATCATCCTCTGCACTATCATCTACACTACATTACTGCACTATCATCTACACTACATTACTGCACTATCATCTACACTACACCTACTGCACTATCATCTATACTACATTACTGCACTATCATCTACACTACATTACTGCACTATCATCTACACTACCTACTGCACTATCATCTACACTACATTACTGCACTATCATCTACACTACACCTACTGCACTATCATCTACACTACATTACTGCACTATCATCTACACTACACCTACTGCTATCTCTACTACACCTACTACTATCATCTACCTACTGCTATCATCTACACTACTACTACTCATCTACCATTACCTCTATCATCTACACTACATTACTGCCCTTTCTCTGTTACTGCACTACACCTACTGCACTATCATCTACACACATCTACTGTACTATCATCTACACTACATCCACTATCATCCTCATCTACTACATGTGGCACTCCGATTGATAGTGACAAATCAACCAATCAGATTCTTGTTTCAACAGGAAGCCCGACTCTTTCTGTTGAAGAATGACAAATAAACCCTGTACTATTGGGTAGAGGAAGAGTCGTGTTTCCTGTTGAAGCACCTCATCTCTGATAAAACCTCGATTAACCGACCACATATATGGGGAAGGGGCCGACGGATAATCCGAAAGGTCGGTTAATAGTACATAAAGTCTACGGAAATAAAACATGCATTTTTCAAGTACATTTCCCTAACCTACCTCATTTAATTCCCTCTATTCATTTTTGCTCATTTGCCATTCATATTTAAATAGAATTTGCTTTAAAACATTAACCACTTTCGTAAATAAATATGAACCAGCTTGAAACCGTGAATAAAAAAACCGTTTTTTTCTAAAAAACAGGTTTTGTGATTATTATGGGGTATGGGATGTTTGGTTCTCACTCAGGATGGGATGGAGAAAGGAACTTACAATGTGCTTTCTGTATACATGTTGTATTGGATGTACAATGCAGCTTGTTGCTGGGAAGGCAGCATGGTTACAAGCGTGATGTAAGCTGGTTGGTGAGGTGCTCAGAGAAGGACAGCTTGTGGGTGCATGCTGCTGGCGGGCGAGGCACGCCAGGCAGCCGGAGGAGGTGGTGTAGCTTGCTGCGCTGTAGCTGAAAGAAGTTGGTTGGTGAGGATGCTCAGAGGGGACAGCTTGTGGGTCGCCATGCTCGCCGGCAGGGCCGAGGACCGCCAAGCAGGCGGAGGAGGAGAGTGTTGCTGGCTGGTTGGTGTAGGTAGAAAGAGATCACCACGAGGTCAGGTCTTAAATGGCAGGGGTAGGCGTGGCTTAGTAGTTGACCTCCCTGATGTATGGTGGCTGGTTGACCCAGACCACGAGGCATACACTGGGGAATTCGCCGGGGTCGGCTACGCTGGCGCAGCGTTTGTAGGGGAGAAATCACTACAATACTCTCCTTCCTCCAGGCGGTGCAGGTGACTTGTTGTCTGCAGGGTTGTATGGCACATTTGAGGAAGAACGGGCGGTGCATGCCTCATATGTGCAAACGGCGAGGGCGTGGATGAGCCGGCCACTAGTGGAGGCAACTGTCTAGACACACAAGATCTGTGGGAAAGAGAGAGAAAAGAGGGTTGTGGAGGCGATGAATGTTGTGCTTCCTCAGGCAGGTGAGAGTCGTCAGATGCGCCTGCTGGGATGTGTGGGCCTGGTTCAGGAGCAGGGGCTGCGTCAGCAAGTGGGTGAGGGCTCGTGACAGCAGCTGGGTCCCGACAGCAGCAGGGTGAGAAAGTAGCAGGGAGTACCTGAGGGGTGTGTGGGTCCACCTCAGGCGCATGGGCTGCCGTCGGGAGCAGGGGCTGCATCAGGAGAAGCGGCAGGGGTACTGCTGGGCCGGGCGGCGTCTGAGGCAGGACGAGTTGTTAGTCCGCACTCCAGGCGCATGCGGGCGTCGGGAACAGGGCTGCATCAGGCGGCAGGGGGTACTGCTGGGCGGGGGCGGCGTCTGATGCAGGACGGGTGTGTTGGAGGTCGGTAGGACGTGGTGCCTGGGGCGGAATAGGAAGCGGGTGTCTGCTTGAGTAAGCAGAGCTGCTCTAGGGTGTCTAACCTGCGGTTTAGAGACAGTAGCTGAAACGTGAGCTGCTTCTGGGTGGATAAGCCAGTCTTCCATGTTGGCGAAGACTGGGAGGTGATCGGTTCTCCATCCTGTGTGAGTGCAAATCTCCGGTGCATTTGGGGGTATGGGATGTTTGGTCTCACTCAGATGGGATGGAAACTCACAATGTGCTCTCTGTATACATGTTGTATTGATGTACAATGCACTTGCTGGGAAGGCAGCATGGTTACAGCGTGATGTAGAGAGTTGGTTGGTGAGGATGCTCAAGAGGAGGACAGCTTTGGGTCGCTCATGCTCTGGCCAGGGGCGGACAGCCGCCAGGCGGCGGAAGGAGGAGGTGTTGCTGGCTGGTTGGTGTAGGTAGAAAGAGAGAACCACGGTCAGGTCTTAAATAACGGGGGGCGTGGCTAGTAGTTGACCTCCGTGATGTATGGCGGCACTGGTTGACCCAGACCACGAGGCATACACTCTGGGGAAATTCGACTGCATGGCGACAAACAGCGTTTGAAGGGGAGAAATCACTACAA
>NW_024714801.1:0-10145 GCF_018991925.1 Homarus americanus
TACTACACTACGTGTCTCGTGTTCAACATCTCACCTTACATGATCTACGCATGCAAACATTAATCTGTATGTTCACTGTGTGCTCCTTCACCTTTCTCTAATGAGGGCTTTTGTTAAACCACCAATTTATGATGTACTAAGTCATTTGTGTCCAATGTATACTTTCGAAAAGCCCTTGTTGGGGGAAGGTAGGAGAGAGTAGTCGTCATTATTGTCCAAGCCACATTATTTATTTCTATATATAAGTAATGCAGGCTGGTTTTTAAATACCTCAATCCCCTAACGGTGCCGTTTGTATATTAAGAAATACCGAAGCCATACAGTACAACACCAGCGAATATGAAGTATCACTGTAACCGGCAACTGTTACTCACTCATACCTACATACATATAGAGAGTCTTTACAGAATGATAGCAGACACGAGGAAGACGAACAACAAGAGGAGAAGAGTTAGAAGAAAATCAACTTCAAGCTAAGAAGAAGAATACCAAGACATTTCCTCCAAACAACAAAACAACACACACAATCAAGCCGACCAAACACTGAGAAACCATGGCGGAACCCAACATGCACCGGACGCTTGACCTGACTCTATCCTGCCGCATCCAGGCGAGTTGCTGCTTAAAGTCCCTCACGCAAGCGCTGTTTAGCCACTGCACCTATTCTATCCTCCTAAAATTCACTTCAATCCCCCCTGCCACTAGCATGTTATGTATGTATGTGTCTTGTCTTCATATATGTATGTATGTATGAATGAATGATAACTGCAACTTTGCGTATTAAAACTCATTACTCCTACCGAAGTAATATAGTGCGTGGTTATGTTATGTCATGTTAGGATAGATTATAAACTACATTGGGTTACATTTCGTGAGGTTCGGTGACGCTACAGGAAGTTAGGTGAGGTACCTGGAGGTTAGGTGAATGTTGACTGACTGACTGACAATTATTAGGAAGTGGTTCCAACACGTTCACACACAACCTATACTCATACCACAAGTCCAGAATTAGAGAGGATCATGTGATTGGATATATTTTCAACGATTTACTCAGTGTCTAACCAACTCTTTAGCGATTTAAATGTGGACCTAAAATTAGGTCCGTATATTTGTTTGTCGTGGTGGTGGTGGTGGTGTGCGCCCGTCCATCAGGTTGATTAACCTCCAAAACCATAAAGGGTGCGGCCCTGCCGTTTCAGGGCATACACCACATCCATGGCGGTGACGGTCTTCCTTTTTGCGTGCTCGGTGTAGGTGACGGCGTCACGGATGACGT
This sequence comes from Homarus americanus, assembly GCF_018991925.1. Taxonomy (NCBI): domain Eukaryota; kingdom Metazoa; phylum Arthropoda; class Malacostraca; order Decapoda; family Nephropidae; genus Homarus; species Homarus americanus. The sequence continues at coordinate 1,277 of NW_024714801.1, forward strand.
TCTCCAGAAACACCTTGAGGACGCCGCGGGTCTCCTCGTAGATGAGGCCGGATATACGTTTAACACCTCCACGCCGAGCTAGACGACGAATGGCGGGCTTGGTGATACCCTGGATGTTGTCACGAAGCACCGTACGATGACGCTTGGCGCCACCCTTTCCAAGTCCCTTGCCTCCTTTGCCTCGTCCAGTCATGTTGTTGTGGTTGCTACTACAGGTGGTCCTGGTGTGGCTTCGCCCACGGTTTGGTGGGAGTAGGTGGCGTGCTGTGGACGCAGCGGTAGTATCGTTCATCCAAGGCCGTCCCTCCCTCTTGGAGGTGGGGCGTAGCTTGCGGATGACGCATGCGGCACTCGTGGCCAATGAGGTGGCCACTGAGGTGGAGAATGTCTGTATATAAGCCCGCCCGCCTGCCAGGCCGCCGACTCATCGCATCGCTCCTGAACGAATGAAGACCTCTCAACAAGACCTCCTGCTGGACCCGGAACTCTGAAGACCGCCCTCTCCCTTGTACCATTGTTGGCCATCTTCCCGGACCGGAGCACCCACGACTGTCATCGTCCACAACAACTCACGAGCGTTCTCGGTTTATCGAGCATTAGCTTGCCCTCCCCACTGGTGGTGTGAGTGACCCACACTCCAGCTGGAGAGCAGTTATAGCGCGATATTCCCGGCGTGGTTTGAGCTCTTTTCCTTCTACTACTATTTTTCCTTTTTCGCTCTGGCCTAGGGACCTGCACCCTCAAAAAGTGTATTCGTCCTGCAGTCCCCCCTGTAACTGTTCACCTCCCTCCCAGGAGATTGTGAACACGAATGGGGGTTGGAGCAAAACCCATCCCAGCCGAGTCTTTCCAGGAAAACCGTGATCGTGCGGGTCCACCTGGAAAGAGGGTAGCAATCCTTATCCTTCCCAAATAGGCACACTTAGCTCACGTCTATAAGTGAGCAGTCACATACACTAGGAAGTAGGCTTCCCCAATCGGGGCTCCGTGAGAGAAGCTCAGGAACCACTCTACGACCACCAGCTAGTGGGGAGTGCTGTAATTCCTTTGCCCTCCTAACCGCGATCCCCGCCTGAACCGCCAACCTGACGACCCGAACCACGACAGGCTTCGCACAGAGAAAGCAGACCAGTTACGCGCCTTCAATGAAGCCCTGAAAACTAGGAACACTGCCACCACCTCCAACAACTCCACCACCACCACCACCTCCACCACCACCACCACTGCTACCGCTACTGAGGACAACTGGACGATGGTAGAAAACAAGAAACGCCGACGTGCTTTTTCGGGAAACGAATGCCGTCAAGCAGCCCCAAAGGCACCCATCACCACCACCAGCTCACCTCCAACGACACTGCCAAAATTCCGGATCGCGAAAACGGACGCAAAAACAACATATGCCGCCGTCACAGAGATGGAAAAGCTAAATCCTCTGGCCAAGTTCTCAGTGCGGCCCAACCTAAAGGGGGAGATGATCGTTCACCCCAAAGACAAGAACTCCGCCACCACCCTCGACACTTACCTACAAAACACCACCACCATTACTTCAACCAAGCTAGACCCCGCCCAGAAACTGATGAAGTCGGTAGTCCTCCGGTACCCAAAGGAACTACCTCTCGAACCCCTGGAGAACCACCCGAAGATCTTAAAAGCCGAGAGATGCTCTCCCCTGTCCGACAAGACAGCCACCACAAAACAAGTCCTCATAACGCACTACGGCTCACCCCCCAGCACCATAGACCTCAAAACCTGGGGGATCTACGAAGTGAGGCCCTTCGTCCCAGAGCCCCTGCGGTGCTTCAGATGCCAGAAATACGGGCACCATCAGACAAGGTGCACGTACAGGGAAATCTGCGCTGTCTGCGCACAGAAGCACGGCACACACTCCTGCCTCACCAAGCTGAAAAATGGGGAAAAAATTGCCCCCAAGTGTGCCAACTGCGGGGGCAAACACCACGCCTGGAATCCTGGATGCTCCGAGAGAACAAAAAGGGTCCAGGCAAACCGACCAGCAGCAAGACCGGCCCCCACCGCCTACACACCAGCCCCACCAAGTACCTTCGTGTGGGGAACCCAAAGGCCCAAACAACAAAGACAACCTCCTCAGCCAGTCAACACCCAAAGTGCAGCCCAGTTTCCTGGCCTCACTACAGCCACACCTCAGCCAGCCAAGCAGCAGACAACGACAACCACGAGAAAGACAAAAGAAGCACACACCAAGGCACCAGAAGGAATGATACACATATCAGACCTAGCCAAGGTACTGACAACCTTCACGGAGGGCCTAGCCGGACTACTGGGCCACAAGATCCAACCCACACAGCTCCAAATACTCATGGGGAGCGTCCTCGGGCAAGTCGCCACAGCTCCAGCCACCTCAGTGGAGGAAGCCACGTCGGTCCGCACACGAGTAACAGCCGAGGTACACTCTACACCGAAGAAGGCCACCAGAGAACCCAAGATACCGACAGCTCCAAAGATACCGACAGCTCCCAAGATACCGACAGCTCCCAGAAAGAAACTGGACGTTTCAACTCCCCTGAACCGAACCACGGCCCAGAAGGCAAAAACCACAGAACACGAAGACATGGACCTGATTCAGTTGGAATCGAACTTGGACATCTCCATCGAGGACCACCAGAAGTCCCCGATGAAACAGTGGTGGAAAACGTCAGCACCCTGAACATCCTAACATGGAATGCTCAGGGCATCAAAAACAAAAAACACCTCCTACAAGAAGCAGCAGCCAAGGACAAGCTTGACATCATACTCCTACAAGAAACACTTCTACAAGAACACCACTGTTTCAAATTCAGCGGTTACAAGACATACAGGAGGCATTTCACGCAGGCGTCAACAAGAGGATGTATGATCTTGGTCAAGTCAAGCATACCCTCCGCCGATGTCACGCAGCAATTTCCATGTGGGGAAAACATCGAGACACAGGCCGTCAAAGTAACCCTCCAAGAACGGGAATTAACTGTTCACAACATCTACAAGAACCCAAGGGGCTCACTGGAGGTTACTCAATTATTTGCTTCGGCCGCTGACCACGCCACACTCATAGGAGGGGATTTCAACGCACATCATCCCTTCCTAAGCTCGGCAAGCCCCCCAAATGAAGACGGCCTACACCTATACACCACCTTTCAAGATACACCCGAGATCTGCCTCCTGAACACCGGAGAGCCCACCCACACTAGGGGAGGAAGGCTAGATCTAACCTTCGTCTCCAGTGCACTACAGCCTTCGGCCTCCTGGCAGATACACCCCACGCTGACCAGTGACCACTTCGCCACCCTAACAACGCTGAAGGTGAACAAACTCCCCTCTCCACCCCCCCCGAGATGGAGATACAACACTCAAAAGGCAGACTGGGGACTCTTCAAGAAACACCTGGCTAAGTGGCGCAAAAAATCACAGCCGGCCGGCGCAGCACCCGCGGATGAGACAACCCTCCACCACCAATTGGTCGAGGCGTTTCACCTAGCGGCAGAAGAGGCTATCCCAAAAACAAAACCCACCTCAAGACAGTACAATGATTACTGGTACTACTGTCCCAGGGTGAAAGAACTCAACCACAGAGTGAACATGGCCCGAAGAAACTACAGGAGACATCCCACGGCAACAAACAGACATCTCCTGCAAGTCATAGTCAAGGATACCAGGGAAGAGAAGGAAGAAATTAAAAACGCAAGCTGGCTCAAGTGGTGCTCCGAACTGAACGAGCACACCACCCTTGGCAAGATGTGGGCCCAGATCCGACGGGCATCTGGGAAGGCAACACCACCACCACCAACTCATCCCAACCCAGAAGAGGAAGCCGAGAGACTTGCAAAACTGTTCTCTGACCGAGCAGCAACGAAGAACCTCCCGAGACAGGCGGAGGAGACAAAACGGCGTCTGCGACAGGTCAGACTCCAGATGATCGAAGAGGCCTGCAACAGTGAAGATGACACTGACAGACCATTCAACCAGCAAGAACTCCAGAAGTCGCTAAAACGAAGCAAGGATACAGCTCCAGGGGCCGACAGGATAACCTACTCCATGCTTTCTCATGCCGGTACAGCCGGACACGAGGCTCTGCTGCAAGCCATCAATGCTTCATGGACAGCACAAAGACTCCCACCGGAATGGAAGAAGGCAGATATACAGCCCATTCCGAAGCCCAGAGAACCAGACAAGCCGAGGCCCATCTCCCTTCTCAGCTGCATAGCGAAGACCGGAGAAAGAATGGCTCTCAACCGACTCAAGTGGAAAGTAGGCAGCCCACACCCTCACATCTTTGCTTACACCGAGTACACCGGCACAGGCAACAACATCGCCGAGATACTCAGCACAGTGGACAACAAACCAGCTCTGGTGGTCTTCCTCGACCTGGAGAAAGCCTTCGAACTAGCAAATCCTTTGTCCATTACAACTACGCTCGCTAAAAAAGGCGTCAAAGGAAGGTTGCTGGGGTGGATCCAGAACTACCTCACACAGAGAGAAGCACGAGTACGCTTTCAGGGAGCAACCTCAAGCTACAGGGTCCACGAAAACGGAACCCCACAAGGAGGCATCCTCAGTCCAATGCTGTTCAACGTCCTGATGGAAAATCTAGTCAAACTTCCCTTCAGACAAACAGCCAAGCTCCTATGCTATGCAGACGACTTACAGCTTATAGTACGAGGATCGAACAGACTAGCCAACACGCAACACGCACTCCAACTTATAGAAGAGGAGTGCAACAGACTTGGACTCAAGATAAATCCAGCCAAGTCGAAAACGATGGCCATCTGCACAGACACACCAGACAAGATGCTCTCCATACAAAACACGCCGGTAGTCTGGACCAACGCCCACCAGTGTCTTGGAATCTGGTTTGACCAGAAACTCACCTTCAAGCCGCAACTCGAGTATCTCAGGCACAGGACGAAGAGCAGACACAATATAATGAGGTCGCTCACCAGCAAATCCGCAGGAGCAAACCTTCATGTGCTCAAAGCCTACTACACAGCCGCCATCAGATCGCTGGTAGATTACAGTGCTCCAGCACTCATTGGACTGAGAGAAGACCAAATAGCTAAGCTAGAAGTCATTCAAAACAATGCTCTCAGGACCATGCTCGGAGCACCCATGTGGACCAGAATTTGCAATCTGCAAATGGAAACCGAGCTACCACCCATGGCAGTACGAGTCAAGCAGGTGACAGCCGGTCTCCTCGCCAAAATCTGCAGAGCAGACAAGCCCACAGCTGCCAAGATTCGAATCAGTGCCTCCCTCCACCTCGACCACAGAGTGCGAGGGGCCACCTGGTCGCACGAGGCAAGCGAGGTCATCCGACACCTGCAAGCAGAAACACTCGTCAAGAACAACCAAGACACACGAGACAATGGTTACACTGTTCCTCCACCATGGAGCCCTCCACCAGCCACACTCAATTTCACCGACCTCGGCGATAGTAAAGCCAACCTCCAGAAGGAGGACCTCCAAAAAATATCTCTCCAAGCCATAGCCACCGAGAAACCGGCTGATGCAGCATCATACTTCACAGACGACTCGGTGGACCCAAAACATCACAGATCCGGAGCGGCCTTCTACACCCAAGGTCAGACCCTCAAATGGAGACTTTCCAACGACTGCTCCACCCTACAAACAGAACTGGTGGCAATCTCAAAGGCCCTACAACACGCTGCAACACAACACAACAAGTCCGTCATAATTCACACGGACTCGAAATCGGCCATGCAGGCGCTGCAACACAGTCAACCAAGAGACAACGTCCACATCATCACCTCGATCCTCGCACAGCTACAGGAATTCCAAAGCCAACACCGACCAGTCGTCTTACACTGGATTCCCAGCCATGTAGGGATCGGAGGAAACGACGTGGCAGACGAAGCAGCCAAGGCAGCTACACGTTCCAGTAGCGTACACATCCAAGTTCCAGCAAGTGTGCAACAGATCAAGAATCACCTCAGAAAGACTACCAAGCTCCACATCAAAAAGAGCTTCCTTCACGCACTCAACGCTGGTTCCCAATCAGCCAAATGGTACCTGGCGGCCACAAAAGGGGAACCACCTTTCGCAGACAAGAAAACTTCAAGACAAACCCAAGTCAGCCTTCACCGACTACGACTAGGGTACAAGTGCTCCTGGCAGATGATCGGAAACGACGTCATAGAATGCACCTACTGTCAGGAGCCAGCAGCCAACCCACTTGAACACTATATCCTCGATTGCGAGGTCACACAAAGCCTCCGAAACAGAACTCAACTCTCCCAAGAAACACACACAACACCAGCGGCCACTCTAACCCGAAAGGCCCATACAGACCACATTCACCACCTACTCCGGGTCATCACATTTCCCACAGATAACAGCATCCTCTCTCCCCAGCAGTCTGGATTGTTCGGTAGCGCCCTCGAACTGACCGTCCAGAAGTGGGGGCGGTGGTAGCAATCCCCAAGTCAAGGTCCGCTCACTGCAACCTGCAGTATCCTCAATCTGCAGGTGGTTCAATCAATCCCGGTCCTGGGGCTCCCAGCCAGGAACTTCCTAAACAGGCCGCCCTACGAGCAGGCCCGTGTCGGAACCTGATCCGACAATCTATATTTCTTTCTGTAACTTCCGGGCACTTCGTGTCTGGCTATTTAAACCTGCGTCGAGATGGCCCGTACTAAACAGACTGCCCGCAAGTCCACTGGAGGCAAGGCTCCACGGAAGCAGCTTGCCACCAAGGCAGCTCGCAAGTCCGCCCCGGCCACCGGTGGTGTCAAGAAGCCCCATCGTTACAGGCCCGGAACCGTCGCCCTTCGTGAGATCCGTCGTTACCAGAAGAGCACAGAGCTACTCATCAGGAAGCTGCCCTTCCAGCGCCTGGTGCGTGAGATCGCCCAGGATTTCAAGACTGACCTGCGCTTCCAGTCGTCTGCCGTCATGGCTCTGCAGGAAGCCTCTGAGGCTTACCTGGTGGGTCTTTTCGAGGACACCAACCTGTGTGCCATTCACGCCAAGCGCGTTACCATCATGCCCCAGGACATCCAGCTGGCCCGGCGCATCCGCGGAGAGCGTGCTTAAGTCCTCTTCCTTGGGGACAAACAAAAAGCACAACAAAACCTACCAGACATCTATAACTCGGCCCTTCTCAGGGCCAAAGAACTGTTCTGAAGATAATTTTCTTGACAATCGAAATGGTTGGTGGTAGGAGAGCGTTAATTTCGGTTACCCAAATCGCCTAACGGTAAGTTGGTAACATTCGTGCAGGCACGATTGTATAGTAGGTCATCAATTCGGGAGGTGGGTGCAACAAACAAGAGCTAGTAACAAATAAAGATATAAACAATAAATAAATAAATAAATAAATAACTAAGATAAAATAAAATAAAATAAAATAAAATAAATTGTTTACATGAAATAGGCGTGCTGCAAACAAGAAATGAAGCCCAAACACACTCCAGGTATGTCACTTTGCAGTGGGTGTGAAACTACTCCACGCAGAATTTATTTATTTATTTATTTATTATGTTTCGATTTAGTCCTGTTTCTACGCCAATAGAGAATGCAGATTATTATAATTTTTTTATTATTTCCCTCTCAATACATCACTGTCGTTAACTGTCTCTTTAACATGTAACTGTGGCTCCGATGGAGCCGATTAAGTTGTAGTAGTGGGATGGCGTGTTTGTTGTGCACAAGTAACCTCTTACTTGGAAGAGGTGTACTTGGTGACAGCCTTGGTGCCCTCAGACACGGCATGCTTGGCCAGTTCACCGGGCAGCAAGAGTCGGACAGCTGTCTGGATTTCCCGACTTGTAATGGTGGGGCGTTTGTTGTAGTGCGCCAGGCGGGAAGCCTCGGCAGCGATGCGCTCGAAGATGTCGTTCACGAAAGAGTTCATGATGGACATAGCTTTGGAGGAGACTCCTGTGTCGGGGTGCACTTGCTTCAGTACCTTGTAGATGTAGATGCTGTAGCTTTCCTTCCTCCTGCGCTTCTTCTTCTTGTCACCCTTGGCAATGGCCTTCTGGGCCTTTCCAGCCTTCTTGGCAGCCTTTCCGGAAGTTTTGGGAGGCATGGCGGCACAGTTACTCGTGGCGCGGAGCGAGAGAATTGAAAACTGGCCCGACTAACTTTTCCTTATATACCGAGCGGGCCGCTCAGGATCAGACTGGCTGCAGCTACGGCTCTCTTACATTGGTTGGGTCTGCGAGACGGCCACCTGGCCTGATCCTGAGCTTGGTATAAAAGACCAAGGTGGCGGGCGGAAATTTAACTCCTATCACGAAAAGCAGCAGCAGCAGCAACATGTCAGGACGCGGCAAGGGAGGCAAAGTGAAGGGCAAGTCAAAGTCCCGTTCTAGCAGGGCCGGACTCCAGTTCCCCGTGGGTAGGATCCACCGTCTCTTGCGTAAAGGCAACTATGCTGAGCGTGTTGGTGCAGGTGCCCCTGTGTACCTTGCAGCCGTCATGGAGTACCTGGCAGCAGAAGTGCTCGAGCTGGCCGGTAACGCCGCCCGCGACAACAAGAAGACCCGCATTATCCCGCGTCATCTTCAGCTTGCCATTCGCAATGACGAGGAGCTGAACAAGCTCCTCTCTGGAGTCACCATTGCCCAAGGGGGTGTCCTTCCTAACATCCAAGCTGTGCTCCTCCCCAAGAAGACAGAGAAGAAATAAGAACCCAAGGTTCGTTCACACAAGACAACCTAACCAAACAGGCTCCTTTCGGAGCCACAGGATATCACTTAAAGAGAGAAATATACGACATCAACGTTTTGCAGGATAACACTCTATTTTACGTGTAATTAGCATAGTATTGTGGAAATTGAGTGAAAATGTTTTTGAATGGTGTAGATGTGAAGGGGTACTGCGGGGGCCTGGGGTG
>NW_024714802.1:0-4913 GCF_018991925.1 Homarus americanus
GAGTATCGGAGGTGTACCTGGGATATCGGAGGTGTACCTGGGAATATCGGAGGTGCACCACGGAGTGTCAGATGTGTACCTGGCAGTCTCAGAGGTGAACCAAAGAGTGTCAGAGGAGTACCTGAGAGTATCGGAGGTGTACCTGGGAGTATCGAAGGTTTAACCTGGGAGTGTCAGAGGTCTAACTGGAAGTATCAGAGGTGTACCTGGGAGTGTCAGAGGTGTACCAGGGAGTGTCAGGGGTGTAACTGGGAGTGTCAGAGGTGTACAGGAGTACCTGGGAGTGTGAGGGTGTACCTTGGAGTGTGAGGTGTACCTAGCGGTGTGCATGGGAGTGTCAGAGAAGTACCAGGGAGTGTCACAGGAGTACCTGGGAGTGTGAGAGGTGAACCTTGGTGTGAGAGGTGTACGTAGGTGTGTCTGATGTGTGTACCTGGGAGTGTCAGAGGTGTACCTGGGAGTGTCTGAGGTGCACCTTTGAGTGTCTAAGGTGTACCTGGGAGTGTCAGCGGAGAACCAGGGTGTGAAAGAGGTGTACCTGGGAGTGTCAAAGGTGTAGCAGGGAGTTTCTGATGTACCTGGGAGTGTCAGAGGTGTACCAGGGTGTGTCAGAGGAATACCTAGGAGTGTCAGAGGTGTACCTGGAGTGTCAGAGGTGTACCTAGGAGTATCGGAGGTTTACCTGGGAGTGTCGGAGTTGTACCTGGGAGTGTCGGAGGCGGACCTGGGAGTGTCAGAGGTGTACCTGGGAGTATGAGAGGTGTACCTGGGAGTGTCAGAGGAGTACCTGGGAATGTCAGAGGTATACCAGGGACTGTCATTGAAGTACATGGGAGTCTCAAAGGCTTACCTGGGAGTATCGGAGGCGTACCTGGGAATATCGGAGGTGTACCTGAGAATATCGGAGCTGCACCACGGAGTGTCAGAGGAGTACCTGGGAGTGTCAGAGGTGTACCTGGGAGTATCGGAGATGTACCCCGGAGTATCGGAGGTTTACCTAGGAGTGTCAGAGGTCTAACTGGGAGTATCAGAGGTGTACCTAGGAGTGTCAGAGGTGTACCAGGTAGTGTCAGGGGTGTAACTGGGAGCGTCAGAGGTGTAACTGGGAATGTCAGAGGTGTACCAGTAGTGTCAGTGGAGTACCTCGGAGTCTCAAAGGTGTACCTGGGAGTATCGGAGGTGTACCTGGGAATATCGGAGGTGTACCTGGGAGTGTCAGAGGTGTACCTGGGAGTGTCGGAGGTGTACCTGGGAGTGTCACAGGAGTACCTGGTAGTGTCAGAGGTGTACCTGGCAGTGTCAGAGGTGTACCTGGGAGTGTCAGAGATGTACCTGGGAGTGTCAAAGGTGCACCTTGGAGTGACTGAGGTGTACCTGGGAGTGTCTGAGGTGTACATGGCAGTGTCTGAGGTGCAACTGGCATTGTCAGCGGTGTACCTGGTAGTGTCAGCGGTGTACCTGGGAGTGTTAGACGTGTTTCAGGGAGTGACAGAGGAGTACATAGGAGTGTCAGAGGTGTGCCTGGGAGTGTGAGAAGTGTACCTGGGAGAGTCTGGGGTGTACCTGGGAATGTCAGAGGTGTACCTGGGAGTGTCAGCGGTGTACCTGGTAGTGTCAGCGGTGTACCTGGGAGTGTTAGACGTGTTTCAGGGAGTGACAGAGCGGTACATAGGAGTGTCAGAGGTGTGCCTGGGAGTGTGAGAAGTGTACCTGGGAGAGTTTGGGGTGTACCTGGGAATGTCAGAGGTGTACCTGGGAGTGTCAGGGGTGTACCAGGGAATGTCAGTGGAGTACCTGGGAGACTCAGAGGAGTACCTGGGAGTGACAGTGGAGTACCTGGGAGTGTCAGAGGTGTACCTGGCAGTCTCAGAGGTGAACCAAAGAGTGTCAGAGGAGTACCTGGAAGTGTCAGAGGTGTACCTGGGAGTATCGGAGGTGTACCTGGGAGTATCGGAGGTTTACCTGGGAGTGTCAGAGGTCTAACTGGGAGTGTCACAGGTGTACCAGGGAGTGTCAGGGGTGTAACTGGGAGTGTCAGAGGTGTAACTGGGAATGTCAGAGGTGTAAAAGGAGTGTCAGTGGAGTACCTCGGAGTCTCAAAGGTGTACCTGGGAGTATCGGAGGTGTACCTGGGAATATCGGAAGTGTACCTGGGAGTGTCAGAGGTGTACCTGGGAGTGTCAGGTGTGCACCAGGGAATGTCAGAGGCATACCTGGGAGTGTCAGAGGTGTACCTGGGAGTGTCAGAGATGTACCTGGGAGTGTCAGATGCACCTGGAGGTCAAAGGTGCACCTTGGGACTGAGGTGTACCTGGAGTGTCTGAGGTACCTGGTAGTGTCAAGCGGTGTACCTGGGAGTTTAAGCGGTGTACCTGGGAGGTTAGACGTATCAGGGAGGACAGAGGAGCACATAGGAGTGTCAGAGGTGTGCCTGGGAGTGTGAGAAGGTACCTGGGAGAGTCTGGGGGTACCTGGGAATGTCAGAGGTGTACCTGGAGTGCTGGGGTGTACCAGGAATGTCAGTGGAGACCTGGTAGACTCAGAGGAGTACCTGGGAGTGACAGAGGGTACCTGGGAGAGCCAGAGGTGTATCTGGGAGTGTCAGAGGTGTACCTGGGAGGTCGGAGGTACCTGGGAGGTCAGAAGTGAACCTGGGAGGTCGAGGTGTAACTGGAGAGCTGGAGGTGTACTTGGGAGGTCAGTGTGTACTCTGGGAGGTCAGAGGTGTACCTGGGAGGCTCGGGTGTACCTGGGAGTGTCCCAGGTGTACCTGGCAGTGTCACAGGTGTGCCTGAGTGTCAGAGGTGCACTTGGAAGTGTCAGAGGTGCACCTGGAGGTCTGGAGGTGACCTGGAGTGTCTGAGGTGTACCTGGCAGTGTCTGAGGTGTACCTGCCAGTGTCTGGAGGTGTACCTGGCAGAGTCAGGTGTACCTGGGAGGCCGGGCGGTGTGTACCTGGGAGGTCAGAGATGTACCTGAGAGTAACAGAGGTGCACCTGGAGTGACTAAGGTGTACCTGGGAGTGTGTGAGTGTACCTGGCAGTGCTCGAGGTACCTGGCAGTGTCGGGAGGTGCACCTGGGAGTGTTGAAGGCGGTACCTGGGAGGCAGCAAGGTGTACCTGGGAGGCAGACGTGTATCAGGAGTACAGAGGAGAACCAGAGAGGTCAGAGGTGTACCTGGGAGTAGAAGTGTACCTGGGAGTGTCTGTGTACCTGGGAATGTCAGAGGTACCTGGGAGCAGTCAGGGGGTACCAGGGAATGTCAGGAGTACCTGGGAGGACAGAGGTGGTACCTGGGAGGACAGAGGTGTACCTGGGAGTGTCAGAGGGTATCTGGGAGGCCAGAGGTGTACCTGGGAGTGTCGGAGGTGTACCCGGGAGTGTAAGAAGGGCACCTGGGAGTGTCAGAGATGTACTCGGAGGTCAGCGGAGTACCTGGGAGTGTCTCTCAGGTGTAACCTGGGAGGTCAGAGGTGTGCCTGGGATTGTCAGAGGTGCACTGAGTGTCACAGGTGCACCTTGAGTGTCTGAGGTGTACCTGGAGTTCTGAGGTACCCAGTGTCTGAGGTGTACCTGGCAGTGCCTCGAGGTACCTGGCAGTGTCGGGGCGTGTGTACCTGGGAGTATCAAGGTGCACCTGGGAGTGGTAGAGGTGTATCAGGAGGAAGAGGAGGCACCCAGGAGTGCTCAGAGGTGCACCTGGGAGTGTCAGAGGTGTACCTGGAGCATCGGAGGTGTACCTGGAGTGTCACAGGTGACCTGGGTGTGTCACAGAACCTGGGGTCAGAGATGTACCTTGGAGGCAGAGGTGAACCTGGGAGGCCTGAGGTGTACCTGGGAGGTCTGAGATGTACCTGGAGGCCAGGGAACCAGGGAGGAAAGAGGTACCTGGAGTGCCAGAGGTGTACCAGGAGTGTCCAGTGTGGCCAGAGATGTACTAGGGAGGCTGGGAGGAATACCTAGGGAGGCCGAGGTGTACCTGGGAGGTCAGAGGTGTACCTAGGAGTATCGGGAGGCCACTGGGAGTGCCGAGTGTACCTGGAGGCCGGAGGTGTACCTGGGAGGGAGGAAGTATACCTGGGAGGCCATGGTGTACCTGGGAGTGTCGGAGGTGTACCTGGGAGGCTGAGGAGGTACCAGGGGATGTCAGGAGTTCCTGAAGGCCAGAGGCACCTGGAGCTTCAGAGGTGCACCTGGGAGGCCCAGAGGCCTGGGAGCCAGAGGTGTACCTGGGAGGCTGGGAGGTACCTGGGAGGCCAGAGGAGCACCTGGGAGGTCGGAGGTGTACTTATGAGCAAGAAGTGTACCTGGGAGGTCCTGGGAACCTGGAGGCCGGCAGGTACCTGGGAGGTCTGTGGTGTACCGTGAGGTCAGAGGTACCTGGGAGGCCAGAGGTGTACCTGGAGTCAGGGGTGTATCAGGAGGTCAGTGGAGTACCTGGGAGGCCAGAGGCACCTGGGAGTGTCCGAGGTACGTGAGTCAGAGGTACCTGGCATCAGCGTGTACCTGGGAGGTCAGAGGTGTGCCTGGGAGTGTTGGAGGTGTACCTGGGAGAGTCTGAGGTGTACCTGGGAGTGTCTGAGGTGTACCTGCGAGTGTCAGAGAAGTACCAGGTGTAGTGATGGGTTGTCAGACCACAGCCTAGATATCAGAAACAGTCCTCTCTTGACCCGACATTAGGGAGGGGTCAAGTGTAGGGTAATCCCCACGGCTGACCAATGAGTTATAGGTCGGCCAGGCTCCTCCCATGTCACACATATAAGGGGGCACCGGCCTTCTCCCAATACACAATGGCCTACACCGCAGAACAGTCCAAACTTGACCCGACATTAGGGGGTCAAAAGTAGGAATTCTGCGGCTGACCAAAGGTTATAAATCAGGCTCCTCCCATGTGACAAATGTAAGACCCTTC
>NW_024714803.1:0-57690 GCF_018991925.1 Homarus americanus
TAAATTTCCATACAACGTATCACCAACGCCATTACAAGCATAACTCCAGCTGTGCTTGAACGTGTTCTTCAGCAGTGGAGGACACGCATTGAAGAGTGTTTTCAACGGAATGGTAGTCATGTAGTGCATATTATATAAATAAAAATGTATTTTCATATAAAATTTATTTTTTCCTATGTATGGAAATTTATGGGACACCCTGTACATCTTTTCTGCTATGTTCTTAAGATGTCTGCGTATTTGTGACTCTGAATTTATTGACGATGAATTGAAACACATTCGTTCCATTGCACAGAAACTCGGGTACCCTTCTGTGTTTGTTGATCTTTGTTTTAAAAGGGCTAAAAAATCCTTTCATTCCTCTCAAACCAGGCAAATTCCTACACTTAAGAATATTTTGACTCTGCCCTATCGTAATGAATTTGTCCCGTTAGTTCGGTCCCTCAAGCTTCTAAATATTAATGTTGTTTTCAAGTTTGACTCAACCATTGTGTTGTTGGGGGAATTCTTGATTAACATTTGTTTAACAGTGCATGAGTTTTTAAATGCCACATTGACGTTCCAGGTTTTTAGCTGTGCAGGAATGTGTGAGAAATTTTTGTGAAATGGTAATATTAAGATATTCTTATGGTCATGGGTGGGCTTGGGATCAGTTCTATAAAAAGTTTTCTTAGTAATGTTTAAGCATTTGTCTATGAAAGATCTAGGGTATTTAAGGTTTGAGCCAATATTATATATATATTTGTATTCCTCATCGATGAATTCCGGACTGCAAATTCTCAGGGCACGTATATTACCATTTCACAAAAATTTCTGGGTAACAGTGGGTATTGTTATATTTTGTTGAGCAACTGTTGTAGTTGAAGTAGGATGTACTTGACTGACATCAGGAGTCCATACTATGTCTCTACTGACTTTTTTCATTCTATCTACATGTACTATATCTGTAACATTTGACGTTGGCTCAACAACTTGGAATTTGTTCCCATGTTCTTTTGCTCCAATCACGTACGGACCTGTGAATTTAGGCGAGAGTTTGTTATGCGTTCTGGCGCTTTTATCATTACTTTGTCTCCTATTTCTAATTTTATAGTCTTAGCTTTTTTATGTTGCTTGCAGATCATTTCAGCACGTGAGGCTGCTAAGTGTTTTCGTACTTTTCCATGGATGCTCGTGAAAACATTGATTTGTTTCTTGGCATAGTCATCCATGTTGTACAAATTTTTTGGAATTCCTGTTAGTATATCATATGGTAAGCATTTATCGGTACCGTAAATTATGTAGTATGGCGATTTGCCTGTAAAGCTATTTATAGATCAATTGATGGATGCTGCAACCTGTGCAAGCCAGTCCTCCCACAAACTATGCATTGGATTCACCACATGTCGGAGAAGCTCAAGAATTTATAATTCGCACGCTCGATCAACCCATTTGAAGATGGATGGTAGGCGGTTGTGAAAGTTTGTGTAATGTCATATTGTTGACATATAGCAGCTAAGAGTTGATTCTTAAATTCTGCCCCGTTATCCGAGAGTATCACTCTAGGTGTAGAGAAAGGACAGATTAGATGAGTGACTAGTGCATGAGCCACTGATTCGGCGGACTTGTTCGGCAATGATGCGAGTACCACAAATTTGGAAAAATGGTCAGCGCAGACAAGTACGTAACTAGATCCTTGATGGCTTTTTGGTAGTTGCAATAAATCAATCGCAATTGTATCCCATGGACTTTCCGGCGTCGGAATTCTAAGACTGGAGCGGGATCCATCGTTGTTCCCTTGTGTTTTGCACAAGATAAACATTTAGCAATGTGATGCTCGATGTCGATCCTCATAGATTTCCAACAATACTTTTGTCTAATTTTTGTTAGACATATATCTCGCCCTGGATGCCCAGCTTGGGGTGCATCATGGAAGAGGGCGAGTATGTTTTCCTTTAATGATGTAGGAATTAAAATTTGAGAGATTGACTCTTGTTGTGTTTTCACTGAGCGATATAATATGTCATGCCGCAGCTCAAACTGTAAGAGTGGTAGAGATAATCTGGGCAAATTTACCTCATCTCCCGATTCTAAGGCATATATAACGTTGGACCATAGTGGATCCTGTAACTGTTCCGTCCTTAATTGTGACAGGGTGAACGTAGGTAGTGGCGTGATAGGAGCTGTGTCTAGATAGCGAATCAGCTACCACGTTCGCACTGCCCGACATATACTTGAAGTCGGGTGCGAACTCCTGTATGGTCATCAGTGAGTCGCCAGTCGCAGTCGGGAGCAGTCGCAATCAGGAGCAGTAGCAGTCAGACAGAGTGAAGTGGAAGCCGGAGAAGGAACAGTCACAGCTGATTGGCTAGTCATTGGACCTCTCCCACCTTCCCACGTACCCTGGAAAACCCAAGCTCCTAACCGCCATTTTCCTACTGACAATTCTGTTGATTCGATCGACACATTGAGCCTCTCCTACAGTATCGGACCTCCCTTAGGACCCCCGAATGCTGCTGAGGGGCTTGGGTGTGAAGAGAGAGTCGCGGCAGTGAGTTTTGCACCTTTCTTCATTGTAATCCTTCCGTGCCGTGAAGTGACCTATTCCCCCGTCAGCTGACGTACAGGAGACATTCGTCTGAATGCTCCTGTCCCCAAAGCACCCCGCTAGTGCGTGTTTGTGTGAAGGGTGAGGACAGCACAGCCTGTCGATCTGCCTGGGGACCCCCGTGATAGTGCAGGGCCTTCCCCAAGAGGGGCGCAGGAAATTAGGGGACTGTTAGGAGATCCCATAACTCATTCAAACAGTTAACATGCCTTCAATTAAAATCAAAGTGGACCCATCGATCCAACCGTGCATGGACTCGTCAATGAGTTTCTTCTAGCTGAGGAGGTTTCAGATCCGTTCCTCACCAATGACGATACATTTACCAAAATATTTGTGCTAAATCTGACGGAAGATGCCGACCATTCCAATTCTTCAGCAATGAAGAACAACAGACTGAGATTAATGGCCCTAACGGTCCCTCAGCTCACCCGAATACCGCGCAAATGCACCCTCATATGTAGAAAAGTCATCTCAGATCCTGACAACCCTAACTGTATTAGAGCAGAACCTGAACTCACAAAAAACACCCCAAATGACATATGCAGCCTGGATGGGAACTCTCCTATGTTAAAATCAACATGCTACTCAAAACTGACGCCATCAAATTAAAAATCATACGGAATTAAAATCGGCAGCAATATCATCTCAAGAGACATTGAATTCCAACACTACATACAGGTACACCAATGTTTCAATTGCTACCACCTGGCACAACACTCAACTGCTGCAGTAATATAACAATCTCTTGCTCTGTGCAAAGTAACTATATGAATTTATACTCAGAAACTGTGACCAAGCACGGTAACTAAATGCTAGAATTAGAAGGCCTTTACACAAGATCAGCAAATTATGCAAATGACCACAAATAGCACACACACCCTCCCTCAGCCGACCTTCACCTCCCTACAGCACCACCTCCACCTCCCCACCACTCACTCCCTACTGCCCGGCCTCCCCAATTCATATGGACCAACAACAACGTGACTGCCCCCCAATTCTCCTCCGACATGATGTAAAATCACCACCATCATACTTGGCACATACCTCTAAAGCAACGGAAACAGGTATCTTTTTTCTGAAACTGGTAATTGATGGCTTGAGGGAGAACGGCCCTCCCTACCATACACATTCCTGATTCCTTCAGAACCGGTCCTGACCTCATCTTTCCCCACTGCCCCCATCCCCGACTGACCAGCATGCCACCTCCCCAGAGTAGCTACACTGCAATCTCCCTCCGCTCCCCTCCACTTCATGGTGTCACACTCGACTTATCTCACCAACCTTACTATTACTTCCCACCTCTGGAGTAATCAGTTTGAACCGACTCTCCAATTTTGACCTTGCTCTACACTCTGACTCTTTTCCCACACGACTACGATGAACTCCCTGAACCCTCTGTAAAATCCGAACAAACCCAATCTTCCCTAAATCAAACTCCTAAGAATAAAATGCCAAGGCTTCATCCTCTCTGATTGAAAATGGTGGTCAAGACCACTAGACCTAGGTGAGAAAACACTTCTTCCAACACACCTGACTGCAAAAAGAATTATAAAATACACACATCCAACTAAATCTATAATTAAAGTAAATCTATTCGGCATCACTCTAAAGAAAACAGGAAGAACCCTCGACACGAACCTAGCACACTCCACTCATCCTCCGACTCTACACACACAGCCACGTAACCGCCCATCCTCACCTACATATATTCTCACTCAGACTCGCTCACAGTCACTGACAAGTTAGACCTCATCCTTAATTCCCCAGAATTTCAATCTCATATAAGTAACAAATTATACATGATCACCATTATGCAAATAAGAATCAGAGAGAGAATACCCAAAGAGACACGTATAAGAACACAACCCAGACATCCTCCTCCTTAACTCAACATGCATTAAATACCAAAAAATCAAGCACATCGGCTACAATAAGCAGACAATCACCCCACGAACTATCTTGAGGGCGTTGCAATCCTTATCAGATCATCCATGAAACACGAATTCATCAACAATTTGCTTTCAAACACTTCATGGCCGCCAAGATCTACACCAACACGACAGATTATCATCTGCACAACATACTCAAGACCTAACTCGCGTATCCCTTCACAGACCCAACCCCATCTTTAACAACTCACACCTACTCAGTAATACTAATGGCCGACCTCAATGCACACCACCAGATTCCCCAACACAACGGTGGTCAGACCCCTTTGGCCAACAACTACACGCTTTGGTCACTCACAAAACCTCACCACATTGGCCCTTTCTTCCCACATTCACGCTGCTCACGGCAAAGGCACTCCAGACATCGTCATCACCAACACCCCTGCCCTCCAATTCCAACACTACATCACCCTGGCCCCCATCAGGCCTCCAGACCACATTCCCACTCACTCTTCACCTCCAACAATCCCATCCTCCTCCCAGCAACCTCACTCTCAATACCAGTATCAACACGCAGATTGGGATGCTCAAGAAAACACTCTGAACAACAATACACTCTCAACCCGAACACCAACCCACTAGGATGATTGAGGAACCTGACACAATTTTTCAACACTCATCACCGCTATAGCAGATACCCACATTCCTAAACACCCTACGGTTCAAGAAAAATACCTTCACACCTCCATAGAACCTTCAACGCCTACTTCATCAAGTGCCACAGCAGGACACGATTCGAAACCAAACAAACTTAACCTAGCACCAGTTTCCACAGACATCTCCACACTCAAGAACACACATCATCCATAGCCTGTCAAGATCATGAGGTTCACTGGGCAAAACTCACAGAGGCTGCCCAGGAACACAGAACACATAACCCCCTGAGAATTTTGCAAAAAGGATCGCCAAGCTGAAAGCGAACTGGCGAAACCCCCTTGATCACCTGCTAGTAAATGGTAGGAAAATCATTGAGCCAGCCAGACGTAGCACAAACACTAAACAACACTGGGAAATACATTTTCCACCCCTACACTTCTATACAACAAAGTGTACATCTTTAAACCATGCAAACAACACAATACATGCAAACACTTCACGACAGAACAAATTCCTGACAACACAATAGATACCTCCACTCACACAGGACCACACCTCACTCAGTTCTTTCACCCCAACAGAAGTCGCACAAGCACTGACAAACCAGTAAGAAAAACACCAGGTGACAGCACATATCATAATCCTGAAGCACTCGCCCTCGAGAAAACAATCACAGCCATTACATAATCTTCTACAACACCTAACTGGCGCTACAGGATACTTCCAAAGTTTTTTAAGACAGCCACAGCTGCCATGATACTTCCAAAACCAAACAAAAACCCAACAGATCCTCAAACTACAGGTCGATCAGATATCAGAAGCCCTGAAAAACTTTTTGAAAAGACTATATAACACCTGCCTAGATACCAATTCTTGAAGATGAACAACTACTGTCCTGCCAAGCAGTTCGGCTTCAGAGCACACCACTAACCTAAGACGCACTCATAATCACAAACTACTTCCACATGAACAAAGATGCATACAAGATAAGAAAGCACTATTACAAAAAGACGGGACAAAAAGCCTTCGACAGGCTTAGTACGATGGATTAAAAGTACAAGATATGCACCAATTTTAACCTCCTCAAAATCGGCAACAAATTACTATGTAATCTCCTCAACAGACAGAAAAACAGGATAAAAGTCACACCTTCGCCTACCTCAGATCACTTCCACACTGCATGCAGGAGTCCCAATAAAGATCAGTCCTGTCCCCAACACTATACATTCTTTTACACAAACGATTTACCCGACCTCACATCGACTCTGACAGTCAGTACGCCGACGATGTAACCCAACTTAGTCAGACACAGAACCTTGATCACCTAACAGACAAAGCTCATAGGAATGGAACAAGTTAGCTAATAATGGGAACTCCGATGGCGAATACAAACCAACCTAACAAAGCACAAATCACCCTACTTTCGAAACGAAAAGACGACAACCACGTGTCACATTTACCAAAACCCCTAGCATCGTCAATTCCCTTCACCGAGATAACTATCAAACGAACAAAACACAATCCTAGGTCACATTCAACGTACACCCTACCATGACACTCACACACCAATATGAAGGCTGATCAAAACAAAAACACCGGGAATATACAGACCAGAACCGCATCAAATCAAAACCAAAACACACCAACAAAGCCCTCATATACGCCCACTATTACTTATGCAATCTAACAGACACTCCAGCGCTAGCACCACCATCAAGCGCCAAGAAACTTCAAGCTTATTCAAACAAAGCACTAAGATTCATCCATAACACACACCTCCTCGGTCATCCTTCACCCGAAATAGTCATCTACATGAACTCAGCCCGTTCCCCACTTAACATCACATTGAGACAATTCAGGGTGACAAACAAATAGAATCACCACTAATTACTCCTCAATGAGTGATTATTTCGACAACATCATACCCCCACGCAGATCAAGAGAAACTGAGTACCAAAGTCAGACCAAACACTCCCACCTCCTTGTATTAATAACTTCCCTATAACCACACCCAAAAAAAAAAAAAAAATTTCAAATTAAACCTAACCTCCTTAACCCTCACCCAACGATTCTCCTCCTTCACTCCCAAACCCCACGACACCTACTCAAACTCAAGACCACCTGACAAAAAATAACAAAAAAAAAAAACTAACCCACTAACCTGCACTAACCCTCCCCCAAACAAAAGAAAAAGAAAAGACCCTAAATAATCCCCCAAAATAAAAAACTTTTATGATACCCACGTTATTAGTAATCCCACAAAAAAAAAAAAACAAAAAAAAAAAGAAAAACCATTCTACCGTTAACTTAACCACACACCTATCACTTCCTCCCCCAAAATAAAAACCTAACATACCCAGCCGTTACTAGCAATCCCACACAAAATAAAAAATAAACATTCTACCATTAACTAACCACACCCTATCACTCCTCCCAAAATAAAAACCTAACATACCCAGCCGTTACTAGCAATCCCACACAAAATAAAAAATAACCATTCTACCATTAACTAACCACACCCTATCACTCCTCCCAAAACAAATACCTAACTTACCCATCCCATACTAACTCGGATGACATGTACGTTTCCCTTAGCCAATAAGGTCGGGGAGAGTTCCACAGTGCCTGTACGCAAGCCCTCTCCCTCAAGAATGTTACCAACACTGTTTTATGGGCACCTCCCTTAGCCAATAAGGTCGGAGAGGTGTACCTAATAAAAACGGTACCAAATTGCAGACGACATTGAACGCCTCCCTTAGCCAATAAGGTCGGGGAGGGGTGCAATGTACCTGTACACAAACCCTCTCCCTCAAGAATGGGGCCAGAACTCACAATACCTGCAAGAGCCTACCGCAATTGCAGAAGTCCTTTACTAGCCAAAGGGAAGAAAGAATGCAATGATTAACCCAACTCTGCCAACTACTAACAAAACCTACAATCCTCCCAAAAGAAAAACTTAACCCACCCAGCCTTACTCACAATCCCTCCTATATAAAAAAAAAATGCTAACTCTCCATCCAATCACTAATCAACACCTTCAATCCTCCCAAAAGAAAAACTTAACCCACCCAATCTTACTCACAATCCCTCCAAAAAAAAAAAAAAAAAAAAGCTAACTCACTATCCAATCACTAATCAACACCTTCAATCCTCCCAAAAGAAAAACTTAATATACCTTGACCTTTCTAACAAGCCCTTCGACCCCCTAAAAAATAAAAAAAAAAAAAAAAAAAAAACCTATGACTCAATACAACTATTCATTAGCAACACAAATCATATCACACCTAAGGAATCCTTACATACTATAAATTAACCCAACAACCTCCAAAGTCCCCCTCTCCTCTCCTCGCCTCCCCTCTCCTCTCCTCTCCTCTCCCCTCCTCCCGACAACCGAACCATACCTGACCTTATAACAATTATCCTAACCCTCCCCCTCTCCCCTTACTACATTTCCACGCAAACGCATACACACTCACACAACAACCCCCCCTAAGCAATTCTAATTCACCTCAACTCAACATACAACCTCCACCCCCGCCAATCCCCAAACACAAACTCCCCCCCCTCCCACAACCAATCTCCAAACACAACACCCCCGCCAGACAAAGCCTCTCATAACACCACAACTCTCCAAAACCAAATCAAACATACCCAACCTCTATACCAGCCACTGTCAACATTATCGACCTAACTCAAGACTGAAACCAAACAACCTATATCTCACTCATCTCCGTTCACAATTTGACAAAGCTCAAATCTGTCCCCTGCTATTACTAAATAACTCTCCTACGATACACTCATCCTTCCTTACTACGAATACTTTGACATTTCAAGCTCAAAGATTCAAAACTCTTCCTCCAACTCTCTCTGACATAGCTGAAAGACCCACAACTCTCAGAAACAAATCAAAACATACCCAACGTCTGTGACATCCAATTCTCAATAAAATCGACCTAACTCAAGACTGAAACCATTCAGCCTATATCTCATTCTCGTCTCCGTTCATAATTTGACAAAAAAGCTCAAATCTGTCTGCTGCTATTACTAAAAACTCTCCTACGATACGCTCATCCTTCCTTACTATGAATACTTTGACATTTCAAGCTCAAAGATTCAAAAACCCTTCCTCCAACTCGCTCCGTTCCTCTTTGACATAGCTCAAAGACTTTACCTTCATCTTTATCCAAACAACCCTACGACTAGCAAAATTTCTATATTTTCACCTTCTCTGTTTACTTTGATCGTGTGTGCCTGTGCGTCCGTCCACCTGCGTTTCTCGGCTTGCGCCGCCGCCGTGGCGGGGCGGTTCTTCCTACGCTCTGCCAACACTGCCCGAGCTAAGACGACAATCAGAACACCCGCGTTGGCCCTTTGCTTGCTCGGACCTGCTCCCGCCCTCCCTCTGCCTCGTCCTGATTGTGGTTGTTGCACCCTCAGGGCATTTTGCCTACCCCCTCACGCAAGCGGTGTTTAGCCACTGCACCTGTTCTCTCCTTCTAAAATTCACTTCCATCCTCCCTTTATTCTTCCTCTGAACCTCCTTCCCCCCTGTCACTAGCATTTTTCTTTCTTTCTTCTTTTTTCCTGTATGGTTAGATACCATCGCGCTAAATGCCCTGATAAAATCTTCCCTTTAAATAGCTCTGTCACGGCTACATTATCTGTGTGGACTGTGATCGGATATCCCAAAATAAGATCCCGAAAATGCTTGAGAGCCTACACTAAATGCGTAGCTGAATAACGTGTTTCTGCATCGTTGAGGGTGCGACTGGCCTATTATGTTATACTCGATCGGGAACTTTATTATACTCGTCCAGGGGGCTTTGTTATACTCGACCAGGGGACCTTGTTATACTCGACCAGGGTACTTTGTTATACTCGACAAGGGGACTTTGTTATACTCGATCAGGGAATTTGTTATACTCGACCAGGGGACTTTGTTATACTTGATCAGGGGCCTCGATCAGGGGCCTTTGTTATACTCGATCAGGGGCCTTTGTTATACTCGATCAGGGGCCTTTGTTATACTCGAGCAGGGGGCTTTGTTATACTCGAGCAGGGGCCTTTGTTATAGTCGATCAGGGGCCTTTGTTTTACTCGATCAGGGTCCTTTGTTATACTCGTTCAGGGTCCTTTGTTATACTCGATGAGGGGGCTTTGCTATACCCGATGAGGGGGCTTTGTTATGCTCGATCAGTGGATATGTTATACTCGATCAGGGAACTTTGTTATACTCGATTAGTGGACTTTGTTATACTCGATTTGGGATCTTTGTTATACTCGATCAGGGGACTTTGTTATACTCGATCAGGGGCCTTTGTTGTACTCGATCAGGGTCCTTTGTTATACTTGATAAGGGGCCTCGATCAATGGCCTTTGTTATACTTGATGAGGGCCTTTGCAATACCCGATGAGTGGCTTTTGTTATCCTCGATCAGGGGACTATGTTATACTCGATCGGGGTTCTTTGTTATACTCAATCAGGGGCCTTTGTTATACTCGATCAGGGGGCTTTGATATACTCGATCAGGAGGCTTTGCTATACTCGATTAGGGGGCTTCGTTATACTCGAACAGGGGCCTTTGTTGTACTCGATGAGGGGCCTTTGTTGTACTCTATCAGGGGCCTTTGTTATACTCGATCAGGGGACTTTGTTTTACTCGATCACGGGGCTTTGTTATACTCGATCAGGGGAATTTGTTATACTCGATTAGTGGACTTTGTTATACTCGATCAGGGGACTTTGTTATACTCGACCAGGGGCCTTTGTTATGCTCGATGAGGCGCCTTTGTTATGCTCGATGAGGGGATATGTTATACTCGACCAAGGGACTTTGTTATACTCGACCAGGGGACTTTGTTATACTTGATCAGGTGCCTCGATGAGGGCCGTTGTTACTCTCGATTAGGGGCCTTTGTTATACTCGATCAGGAGCCTTTGTTATACTCGAGCAGGGGGCTTTGTTATACTCGAGCAGGGGCCTTTGTTATACTCGATGAGGGAGCCTTGTTATACTCGACCAGGGGACTTTGTTATACTCGACCAGGGGACAATGTTATACTTGATCAGGGCACTTTGTTATACTCAATCAGGGGAATTTGTTATACTCGACCAGGGGACTTTGTAATACTCGACCAGAGGACTTTGTTATACTTGATCAGGGGCCTCGATCAGGGGCCTTTGTTATACTCGATCAGGCCCATTGTAATACTCGATGAGGGGCTTTTGTTATACTCGATCAAGGGACTATGTTATACTCGATCAGGGGCCTTTGTTATACTCGATCATGGTCCTTTGTTATACTCGATGAGGGGCCTTTGTTATACTCGATCACGGGGCTTTGTTATACTCGATTAGGGGACTTTATTATATTCGATGAGGGGGCTTAGAAATATTCGAAGAGGGGGCTTTGAAATACTCGATTAGGGGCCTTTGTTTTACTCGATCAGGAGACTTTGTTATACTCGATCTAGGGTCTTTGTTATACTCGATCAGGGGACTTTGTTATACTCGATCAGGGGAATTTGGATCAGGGATTTGTTATACTCGATCAGGGGACTTTGTTATACTCGATGAGGGGCTTTGTTATACTCGACCAGGGGACTTTGTTATACTCGACCAGGGGACTTTGTTATACTCGATCAGGGGCCTCGATCAGCGGCCTTTGTTATACTCGATGAGGGGCCTTTGTTATACTCGATCAGGGCCCTATGTTATACTCGATCAGGGGCCTTTGTTATACTCGATGAGGTGACTTTGTTATACTCGACCCGGGGAGTTTGTTATACTCGACCAGGGGCCTTTGTTATGCTCGACCAGGGGCCTTTGTTATGCTCAATCAGGGGATATATTATACTCGATCAGGAAACTTTGTTATACTCGATGAGGGGCTTTTGTCATATTCGATCAGGGGACTATGTTATACTCGATTAGGGGCCTTTGTTATACTCGATGAGGGTCCTTTGTTATACTCGATCAGGAGCCTTTGTTATACTCGATGAGGGGGCTCTGCTATATTCGATGAGGGGGCTTTGTTATGCTCGATCAGGGGATATGTTATACTCGATCAGGGGACTTTGTTATACTCGATCAGTGGACTTTGTTATAATCGATCAGCGGACTTTGTTATACTCGATGAAGGGACTTTGTTATACTCGATCCGGGGAATTTGTTATACTCGATCAGGGGACTTTGTTATACTCGATGAGGGGGCTTTGAAATACTCGATCAGGGGGCTTTGTTATACTTGCTGAGGGGGCTTTGTTATACACGATCAGGGGACTTTGTTGTACTCGACCAGGGGCCTTTGTTGTACTCCATCAAGGGCCTTTGTTATACTCTATCAGGGGACATTGTTATTCTCGATCAGGGTACCTTGTTATACTCGATGAAGGAATTTTGTTATACTCGAAACTGGGAATTTGTTATACTCGATCAGGGGACTTTGTTAATCACGATCAGGGGACTTTGTTATACTCGATGAGGGGACTTTGTTTACTCGATCAGGGGCCTTTGTTGTACTCGATCAGGGGACTTTGTTATACTTGATCAGGGCACTTTGTTATACTCAATCAGGGGAATTTGTTATACTCGACCAGGGGACTTTGTTATACTCGACCAGAGGACTTTGTTATACTTGATCAGGGGCCTCGATCAGGGGCCTTTGTTATACTCGATCAGGCCCATTGTAATACTCGATGAGGGGCTTTTGTTATACTCGATCAAGGGACTATGTTATACTCGATGAGGGGCCTTTGTTATACTCGATCATGGTCCTTTGTTATACTCGATGAGGGGCCTTTGTTATACTCGATCACGGGGCTTTGCTATACTCGATGAGGGGGCTTTGTTATGCTCGATCAGGGGATATGTTATACTCGATCAGGGAACTTTGTTATACTCGATGAGGGGGCTTTGTTATACTTGATCAGGGGCCTCGATCAGGGGCCTTTGTTATACTCGACCAGGGCCTTTGTAATACTTGATCAGTGGACTTTGTTATACTCGATCAGGGGACTTTGTTATACTCGATCAGGGGAATTTGTTATACTCGATTAGGGATCTTTGTTATACTTGATCAGGGGCCTCGATCAGGGGCCTTTGTTATACTCGATCAGGGCCTTTGTAATACTCGATGAGGGGCTTTTGTTATACTCGATTAGGGGCCTTTGTTATACTCGATAACAGGTCTTTGTTATACTCGATCAGGGGTCTTTGTTATACTCGATCACGGGGCTTTGTTATACTCGATTAGGGGACTTTATTATATTCGATGAGGGGGCTTAGAAATATTCGAAGAGGGGGCTTTGAAATACTCGATGAGAGGGCTTTGAAATACTCGATGAGGGGGCTTTGTTAGACTCGATGAGGGGGCTTTGTTATACTCGATCAGGGGACTTTGATATACTCGATCAGTGGACTTTGTAATACTCGATTAGGGGACTTTGTTATACTCGATTAGGGGCCTTTGTTTTACTCGATCAGGAGACTTTGTTATACTCGATCTAGGGACTTTGTTATACTCGATCAGGGGAATTTGTTATACTCGATCAGGGAAATTTGTTATACTCGATCAGGGGACTTTGTTATACTCGATGAAGGGGCTTTGTTATACTCGACCAGGGGACTTTGTTATACTCGACCAGGGGACTTTGTTATACTCGATCAGGGGCCTCGATCAGCGGCCTTTGTTATACTCGATGAGGGGCCTTTGTTATACTCGATCAGGGCCCTATGTTATACTCGATCAGGGGCCTTTGTTATACTCGATGGTGACTTTATACTCGACCAGAGACGCACATTATGCTCGTCCAGGGGCCTTTGTTGCGCTAACCGATCGGGATATATTATACTCGATCAGGAAACTTTGTTGCGCCTCGATGAGGAAAGCACATCGCCTCGATCAGGGGACTATATTTATACTCGATTAAAGGGGCCTTTGTTATACTCGATAAGGGGTCCTTTGTTATACTCGATCAAGGAGCCTTTGTTATAATACTCGATCAGAGGCTCTGCTATACTCGATGAGGGCTTTGTTATGCTCGATCAGGGGATATGTTATACTCGATCAGGGGACTTTGTTATCCTCGATCCAGTGGACTGTTATAATCGATCAGCGGACTTTGTTATACTCGATGAAGGGACTTTGTTATACTCGATCCGGGAATTTGTTATACTCGATCAAGGACTTTGTTATATACTCGATGAGGGGAGCTTTTAATACTCGATCAGGGGGCTTTGTTATACTTGCTGAGGGGGCTTTGTTATACACGATCAGGGGACTTTGTTGTACTCGACCAGGGGCCTTTGTTGTACTCCATCAAGGGCCTTTGTTATACTCTATCAGGGGACATTGTTATACTCGATCAGGGTACCTTGTTATACTCGATGAAGGAATTTTGTTATACTCGAAACTGGGAATTTGTTATACTCGATCAGGGGACTTTGTTAATCACGATCAGGGGACTTTGTTATACTCGATGAGGGGACTTTGTTTACTCGATCAGGGGCCTTTGTTGTACTCGATCAGGGGACTTTGTAATACTCGATCAGGGGCCTTTGTAATACTCGATAAGAGGCCTTTGTTATACTCGATCAGGGGACTATGTTATACTCGATTAGGGGCGTTTGTTATACTCGATCAAGGGCCTTTGTTAAACTCGATGAGTGGGCTTTGTTATACTCGATCATTGGGCTTTGTTATACTCGATCAGGATGCTTTGTTATACTCGATCAGGGGCCTTTGTTGTACTCGATCAGGGGCCTTTGTTTTACTCGATCAGGGGCCTTTGTAATACTCGATAAGGGGCCTTTATACTCGATCAGGGTCCTGTTATACTCGATCTGGGGCCTTTCTTTATACTCGATGAGGGGGCTTGGTTATACTCGAGCAGGGGCCTTTGTATATTCGATTAGGGAATTTGTTATACTCGATCAGAGGTCTTTGTTATACTTGAACAGGGGCCTTTGTTATACTCGATCAGGGGCCTTTGTTGTACTCGATGAGGGTCGTTTGTTGTACTCGACCAGGGGCCTTTCTTATACTCGATCAGGGGCCTTTGTTATACTCGATCAGGGGACATTGTAATACTTGATCAGGGGACTTTGTTATACTTAATGAAGGGACTTTGTTATACTCGATCCGGGTAATTTGTTATACTCGATCACGGGAATTTGTTATACTCGAGCAGGGGCCTTTGTTATACTCGATCAGGGGCCTTTGTTGAACTCGATGAGGGGACTTTGTTATACACGATCAGGGGACTTTGTTATACTCGATCAAGGGACTTTGTTGTACTCGATCAGGGTTTTTTGTTATACTCGTTCAGGGGACTATGTTATACTCGATTAGGGGCGTTTGTTATACTCGTTCAGGGGCCTTTGTTATACTCGATGAGGGGGCTTTGTTATACTCGATCAGGGGACTTTGTTATACTCGATGAGGGGGCTTTGTTATACTCGATCAGGGGACTTTGTTGTACTCGATCAGGGCCTTTGTTGTACTCGATGAGGGGCCTTTGTTGTACTCGATGAGGGGCCTTTGTTATACTCGATCATGGGCCTTAGTAATACTCGATAAGGGTCTTTTTACTCGATTAGGGGCCTTTGTTATACTTGATCAGGGCTTTGTTATACTCGATTAGGGCCTTTGTTAAACTCGATCAGGGCCTTTGTTATACTCGATCAGGGGCTTTGTTATACTCGAGCAGGGGCCTTTGTTATATTCGATTAGGGGAATTTGTTATACTCGATCAGAGGTCTTTGTTATACTTGATCAGGGGCCTTTGTTATATTCGATCAGGGAACTTTGTTATACTCGATCAGGGAAATTTGCGATACTCGAGTCGGGGTCTTTGTTATACTTGATCAGGGGCCTCGATGAGAGTCCTTTGTTATACTTGATGAGGGGCCTTTGTAATACTCGATGAGGGGCCTTTGTAATACTCGATGAGGGGCCTTTGTTGTACTCGATCAAAGGGCTTTGCTATACTCGGTCAGAGGGCATTGCTATACTCGATCATGGGGCTTCGTTATACTCGATTAGGGGCCTTTGTTGTACTCGTTGAGGGGCCTTTGTTGTACTCAATCAGGGGCCTTTGATATACTCGATAAGAGGTCTTTTTTATACTCGATCCGGGGACTTTGTTATACTCGATCAGGGGACTTTGTTATACTCGATTAGTGGACTTTGTTATACTCGATGAGGGTTCATTGTTATACTCGACCAGGGGACTTTGTTATACTCGACCAGAGGACTTTGTTATATTTGATCAGGGGCCTCGATCAGGGGCCTTTGTTATACTCGATCAGGCCCATTGTAATACTCGATGAGGGGCTTTTGTTATACTCGATCAGGGGACTAT
This sequence comes from Homarus americanus, assembly GCF_018991925.1. Taxonomy (NCBI): domain Eukaryota; kingdom Metazoa; phylum Arthropoda; class Malacostraca; order Decapoda; family Nephropidae; genus Homarus; species Homarus americanus. Next base: position 16,498 of record NW_024714803.1, read on the forward strand.
GTTATACTCGATCAGGGCCTTTGTTATACTCGATCAGGGTCCTTTGTTATACTCGATCAGGGGCCTTTGTTATACTCGATCATGGGGCTTTGCTATACTCGATGAGGGCTTTTGTTATGTTCGATCAGGAGATATGTTATACTCGATCAGGGTCCTTTGTTATACTCGTTCAGGGGCCTTTGTTATACTCGATCAGGGGGCTTTGCTATACTCGATGAGGGGGCTTTGTTATGCTCGATCAGTGCATATGTTATACTCGATCAGGGAACTTTGTTATACTCGATAAGTGGACTTTGTTATACTCGATTTGGGATCTTTGTTATACTCGATCAGGGGACTTTTTATATTCGATCAGGGGCCTTTGTTGTACTCGATCAGGGGCCTGTGTTATAGTCGATCAGGGGCCTTTGTTATACAAGATCAGGGTCCTTTGTTGTACACGATTAGGGGCCTTTGTTATTCTCGATCAGCGGACATTGTTATACTCGATCAGGGACTTTGTTATACTCGATAAAGGAGCTTTGTTATACTCGACCAGGGGACTTTGTCATCCTCGACCAGGGAATTTGTTATACTTGATCACGGGCCTCGATCAGGGGCCTTTGTTATACTCGATCAGGGGCCATTGTAATACTCGATGAGGGGCTTTTTTTATACTCGATCAGGGGACTATGTTATACTGGATTAGGGTCCTTTGTTATACTCGAACAGGGGCCTTTGTTATACTCGATCAGGGCCTTTGTTATAATCGATCAGGGGGCTTTGCTACACTCGATCAGGGGGCTTCGTTATACTCGATGAGGGCCTTTGTTGTTCTCGATCAGGGGCCTTTGTTGTACTCGAGCAGGGGCCTTTGTTATACTCGATAAGAGGTGTTTGTTATACTCGATCAGGGGACTTTGTTATACTCGATCACGGGGCTTTGTTATACTCGATGAGAGGAATTTGTTATACTCGATTAGTTGACTTTGTTATACTCGATGAGTGGACCTTGTTATACTCGATCAGGGGACTTTATTATATTCGATGAGGCTTAGAAATATTCGAAGAGGGGCTTTGAAATACTCGATGAGGGGGTTTGAAATACTCGATCAGGGGCTTTGTTATACTCGATGAGGGGGCTTTGTTATACTCGAGCAGGGGACTTTGTTATTTGATCAGGGGCCCTGGATCAGGGCCTTTGTTATACTCTCGATCAGGGCCTTTGTAATACTCGATGAGGGCTTTTTTATACTCGATCAGGGGACTATGTTATACTGATTAGGGTCCTTTGTTATACTCGAACAGGGCCTTTGTTATACTCGATCAGGGCCTTTGTTATAATCGATCAGGGGCTATGCACACCTGATCAGGGGCTTCGTTATACTCGATGAGGGCCTTTGTTGTTCTCGATCAGGGCCTTTTGTTGTACTCTGAGCAGGGGCCTTTGTTATACTCGATAAGAGGTGTTTGTTATACTCGATCAGGGGACTTTGTTATACTCGATCACGGGGCTTTGTTATACTCGATGAGAGAATTTGTTATACTCGATTAGTTGACTTTGTTATACTCGATGAGTGGACCTTGTTATACTCGATCAGGGGACTTTATTATATTCGATGAGGGGGCTTAGAAATATTCGAAGAGGGGGCTTTGAAATACTCGATGAGGGTTTGAAATACTCGATCAGGGGGCTTTGTTATACTCGATGAGGGGCTTTGTTACCTGAGCAGGGGACTTTGATATACTCGATCAGTGGACTTTGTCATACTCGATCAGGGGACTTTGTTATACTCGATAAAGGATTGTTATACTCTCGAACAGGGACTTTGTTATCCTCGACCAGGGACTTTGTTATACTTGATCAGGGCCCCGATCAGGGCCTTTGTTATACTCTCGATCAGGGGCCTTTGTAATACTCGATGAGGGGCTTTTATTCTCGATTAGGGGACTATGTTATACTCGATGAGGGCCTTTGTTATACTCGATCAGGGCCTTTGTTATACCCGATCAGGCCTTTGTAATACTCGATAAGGGGCTTTTGTTATATTCGATCAGGGACGATGTTATACTCGATCAGGTCCTTGTTATACTCGATCAGGGCCTTTGTTATACTCGATCAGGGGCCTTTGTTGTACTCGATCAGGGGCCTTTGTTGTACTCGATCAGGGCCCTTGTTATACTCGATCAGATGCCTTTGTAATACTCGATAAGGGCCTTTGTTATACTCGATTAGGGACCTTTGTTATACGTGATCAGAGCTTTTGTTATACTTGATTAGGGGCCTTGTTATACCTGATGAGGGGCCTTGTTATACTCGATCAGGGGCCTTGTTATACTCGAGCAGGGCCTTTGTTATTTTCGATTAGGGAATATGTTATACTCGATCAGAGGTCTTTGTTATTCTTGATCAGGGCCTTGTTTATACTCGATTAGGGCCTTTGTTGTACTCGATGAGGGGCCTTTGTTGTACTCGATCAGAGGCCTTCGTTGTACTGGACCAGGGCCTTGTTTTGACTCGACCATGGGCCTTTGTTGTACTCGATCAGAGGCCTGTGTTATACTCGATCAGGGCACATTGTTATACTCGATCAGGGGCCTTTGTTATACTCGATCAGGGGCATTTGTAATTCTCGATAATGAGCCTTTGTTTTACTCGATTAGGGGCCTTTGTTATACTCGATCAGAGGCCTTTGTTATACTCGATTAGGGGTCTATTTTATACTCGATGAGGGGCCTTTGTTATACTCGATCAGGGGCTTTAAACTCGATAAGGGCTTTTGTTATACTCGATTAGGGACCTTTGATAATACTTCGATCAGAGGCTTTGTTATACTTTGATTAGGGCCTTTGTTTTACTCGATCAGGGCCTTTGTTATACTCAATCAGGGGCCTTGTTATACTCGAGCAGGGGCCTTGTTATTTTCGATTAGGGAATATGTTATATGATCAGAGGTCTTTGTTATACTTGGATCAGGGCCTTTGTTATACTCGATTAGGGGCCTTGTTGTACTCGATGAGGGCCCTTTGTTGTATCGATCAGAGGCCTTCGTTGTACTGGACCAGGGCCTTTGTTTTGACTCGACCATGGGCCTTTGTTGTACTCGATCAGAGGCCTGTGTTATACTCGATCAGGCACATTGTTATACCTCGATCAGGGCATTTGTAATTCTCGATAATGAGCCTTTGTTTTAATCGATTAGGGCCTTTGTTATACTCGATCAGAGGCCCTTTGTTATACTCGATTAGGGTCTTTTATACTCGATGAAGGGCCTTTGTTATACTCGATCAGGGGGCTTTGTTAAACTCGAGCAAGGGCCTTTGTTATTCTCGATTAGGAGCCTTTGTTGTACTCGATCAGGGGCCTTTGTTATACTCGATAATGGCCTTTGTTATACTCGATAATGTGTTTTGTTAGGCTCGATCCTGGGGCTTTGTTATACTCGATCAGGGGAATTTGTTATACTCGATTAGTGGACTTTGTTATACTCGATTTGGGATCTTTGTTATAATCGATCAGGGGACTTTGTTATACTCAATCAGTGGCCTTTGTTGTACTCGGTCAGGGGCCTTCTTTATAGTCGATCAGGGGCCTTTGTTATGCGCGATCAGGGTCCTTTGTTATACTCGTTCAGGGGCCTTTGTTATACTCGATCAGGGTCTTTGCTATACTCGATGAGGGGCTTTGTTATGCTCGATCAGTGGATATGTTATACTCGATCATGGAACTTGTTATACTCGATTAGTGGACTTTGTTATACTCGATTTGGGATCTTTGTTATACTCGATCAGGGCCTTTTGTTATAGTCGATCAGGGCCTTTTATTATACTCGATCAGGTCCTTTGTTATACTCGTTCAGGGCCTTTGTTATACTCGATCAGGGACTATGTTATACTCGATTAGCGGCGTTTGTTATACTCGATCAGGGGCCTTTGTTATACTCGACCAGGGAACTTTGTTATACTCGATCAGGGAATTTGTTATACTAGATTAGGACTTTTTATACTCGATCAGGGCCTTTGTTATATTAGATCAGGGCGTTTGTTAAACAAGATCAGGGTCCTTTGTTATACAAGATGAGGGGCCTTGTTGTATTCGGACCAGGGCCTTTGTTGTACTCGATGAGGGCCTTTGTTATACTCGATAAAAGGTCTTTGTTATATCAGACTTTGTTATACTAGATCACGGGCTTTGTTAAACTCGATCAGGGAATTTGTTACACTCAATTAGTGGACTTTGCTAAACTCGATCAGAGGACTTTGTTGTACTCGATCCTGGGAATTTGTTATACTCGATCAGGGGACTTTGTTATACTCGATGAGGGGCTTTTGAAATTTGATCAGGGGTTTGTTAAACTCGATGAAGGGCTTTGTTATACTCGATCAGGGACTTTGTTGTACTCGACCAGGGCCTTTGTTGTACTCCGATCAGGGGCCTTTGTTATACTCGATCAGGGACATTGTTATACTCGATCAGGGGACTTTGTTATACTCGATAAAGGAGCTTTGTTATACTCGACCAGGACTTTGTTATCCTCGACCAGGGACTTTGTTATACTTGATCACGGCCTCGATAGCCTTTGATATACTCGATCATGGGCCATTGTAATACTCGATGAGGGCTTTTGTTATACTCGATCAGGGGACTATGTTATACTGGATTAGGTCCTTTGTTATAATCGATCAGGGCCTTTGTTATACTCGATCAGGCCTTTGTTATAATTGATCATGGGGCTTTGCTATACTCGATCAGGGGCTTCATAATACTCGATGAGGGGCCTTTGTTGTACTCGATCAGGGCCTTTGTTGTACTCGATAAGAGGTGTTTGTTATACTCGATCATGGGACTTTGTTATACTCGATCACGGGGCTTTGTTATACTCGATGAGATGAATTTGTTATACTCGATTAGTTGACTTTGTTATACTCGATGAGTGGACCTTGTTATATTCGATCAGGGGACTTTATTATATTCGATGAGGGGGCTTAGAAATATTCGAAGAGGGGGCTTTGAAATACTCGATGAGGGTTTCAAATACTCGATCAGGGGGCTTTGTTATACTCGATGAGGGGGCTTTGTTATACTCGAGCAGGGGACTTTCATATACTCGATCAGTGGACTTTGTCAAACTCGATTAGGGGACTTTGGTATACACGATCAGGGGCCTTTGTTTTACTCGATCAGGAGACTTTGTTATACTCGATCTAGGGACTTTGTTATACTCGATTAGGGGCCTTTGTTATTTTCGATTTGGGGAATTTGTTATACTCGATCAGAGGTCTTTGTTATACATCAGGGGCCTTTGTTATACTCGACCAGGGGACTTTGTTATACTCGACCAGGGGCTTTGTTATATGATCAGGGGCCTCGATCAGGGGCCTTTGTTACCTCGATCAGGGGCCTTTGTAATACTCGATGAGGGGCTTTTATTCTCGATTGGGGACTATTTTATATATCTCGATCAGGGGCCTTTGTTATACTCGATCAGGGGCCTTAGTTATACTCGATCAGGGGCCTTTGTTATACTCGACCAGGGACTTTGTTATACTCGATCAGGGACTTTGTTATACTCGATCAGTGGACTTTGTTATATCCATCAGCGGACTTTGTTATACTCGATCAAGGAATTTGTTATACTCGATTAGGGGTCTTTGTTATACTTGATCAGTGGCCTCGATGAGGCGCTGTTATACTCGATCGATGAGGGCTTTGTTATTTTCGATCAGGGACGATGTTATACTCGATCGCTGCTCGATCAAGAGGTCTTTGTTATACTCGATTAGGGCCTTTGTTATACTCATAAGGGGGCCTTTGTTATACTCGATCAGGGGGGCTTTGTTATACTCGAGCAGGGGCCTTTGTTATTTTCGATTTGGGGAATTTGTTATACTCGATCAGAGGTCTTTGTTATACTCGATGAGGGGCCTTTGTTATACTCGATCAGGGGCCTTTGTTGTACTCGATGAGAGGCTTTTGTTGTACTCGACAAGGGGCCTTTGTTGGACTCGACCAGGGGCCTTTGTTGTATTCGATCAGAGGCCTTTGTTATACTCGATCAGGGGACATTGTTATACTCGATAAGGGGCTTTTGTTATACTCGATCAGGGGCTTTTGTAATACTGGATTAGGGGCCTTTGTTATACTCGATCAGAGGCCTTTGTTATACTCGATTAGGGATCTTTTTATACTCGATCAGGGACCTTTGTTATACTCGATCAGGGGGCTTTGTTAAACTCGAGAAGGGGCCTTTGTTATTCTCGGTTAGGGGCCTTTGTTATACTCGTTCAGGGGCCTATGTTATACTCGATGAGGGGGCTTTGTTATACTCGACCAGGCGACTTTGTTATACTCGACCAGGGGATTTTGTTATACTCGATCAGGGGACTTTGTTATACTAGATCAGTGGACTTTGTTATACTCGATCAGCGGACTTTGGTATACTCGATCAGGGGAATTTGTTATACTCGATTAGGGGTCTTTGTTATACTTGATCAGGGGCCTCGATCAGGGGCCTTTGTTATACTCGATCAGGGCCTTTGTAATACTCGATGAGGGGCTTTTGTTATACTCGATCAGGGGACTATGTTATACTGGATCAGGGTCCTTTGTTATACTCGATCAGGGGCCTTTGTTATACTCGATTATGGGCCTTTGTTAAAATCGATGAGGGGGCTTTGCTATACTCGATCAGGGGGCTTCGTTATACTCGATCAGGGGCCTTTGTTGTACTCGATTAGGGGCCTTTGTTGTACTCGATCAGGGACCTTTCTTATACTCGATAACAGGTCTTTGTTATACTCGATCAGGGGACTTTGTTATACTCGATCACGGGGCTTTGTTCTACTCGATCAGGGGAATTTGTTATACTCGATCAGTGGACCTTGTTATACTCGATCAGGGGACTTTATTATATTCGATGTGGGGGCTTAGAAATATTCGAAGAGGGGGCTTTGAAATACTCGATGAGGGGGCTTTGAAATACTCGATCAGGGGGCTTTGTTATACTCGATGAGGGGGCTTTGTTATACTCGATCAGGGGACTTTGATATACTCGATCAGTGGACTTTGTCATACTCGATTAGGGGACTTTGTTATACCCGATCAGGGGCCTTTGTTTTACTCGATCGGGAGACTTTGTTATACTCGATCTAGGGACTTTGTTATACTCGATCAGGGGATTTTGTTATACTCGATCAGGGGAATTTGTTATACTCGATCAGGGGACTTTGTTATACTCGATGAAGGGGCTTTGTTATACTCGACCAGGGGACTTTGTTATACTCGACCAGGGGACTTTGTTATACTTGATCAGGGGCCTCGATCAGCGGCCTTTGTTATACTCGATCAGGGGCCATTGTAATACTCGATGAGGGGCTTTTGTTAATCTCGATTAGGGACTATGTTATACTCGATCAGGGGCCTTTGTTATACTCGATCAGGGGCCTATGTTATACTCGATCAGGAGCCTTTGTTATACTCGATGAGGTGACTTTGTTATACTCGACCCGGGGAGTTTGTTATACTCGACCAGGGGCCTTTGTTATGCTCGACCAGGGGCCTTTGTTATGCACGATCAGGGGATATATTATACTCGATCAGGGAACTTTGTTATACTCGATGAGGGGCTTTTGTCATACTCGATCAGGGGACTATGTTATACTCGAACAGGGGAACTTGTTATACTCGATTAGTGGACTTTGTTATACTCGATTTGGCATCTTTGTTATACTCGATCAGGGGACTTTGTTATACTCGATCAGGGACCATTGTTGTACTCGGTCAGGTGCCTTTGTTATAGTCGATCAGGGGCCTTTGTTATACTCGATCAGGGTCCTTTGTTATACTCGTTCAGGGGTCTTTGTTATACTCGATGAGGGGGCTTTGCTATACCCGATGAGGGGGCTTTGTTATGCTCGATCAGTGGATATGTTATACTCGATCAGGGAACTTTGTTATACTCGATTAGTGGACTTTGTTATACTCGATTTGGGATCTTTGTTATACTCGATCAGAGGAATTTTTTATACTCGATCAGGGGCCTTTGTTGTACTCGATCAGGGGCCTTTGTTATAGTCGATTAGGGGCCTTTGTTATACTCGATGAGGGTCCTTTGTTATACTCGATGAGGGGCCTTTGTTGTACTCGATCAGGGGCCTTTGTTGTACTCGATCAGGAGCCTTTGTTATACTCGATAAGAGGTCTTTGTTATACTCGATCAGGGGACTTTGTTATACTCGATCACGGGGCTTTGTTTACTCGATCAGGGGAATTTGTTATACTCAATTAGTGTACTTTGTTATACTCGATCAGAGAACTTTGTTGTACTCGATCCGGGGAATTTGTTATACTCGATCAGGGGCCTTTGTTATACTCGATCAGGGGGTTTTGAAATACTCGATCAGGGGGCTTTGTTATACTCGATGAAGGGGCTTTGTTATACTCGATCAGGGGACTTTGTTGTACTCGACCAGGGGCCTTTGTTGTACTCGATCAGGGGCCTTTATTATACTCGATCAGGGAACATTGTTATACTCGATCAGGGGACTTTGTTATACTTGATGAAGGGACATTCTTATACTCGATCCGGGGAATTTGTTATACTCGATCAGGGGACTTTGTTATACATGTTCAGGGGACTTTGTTATACTCGTTCAGGGGACTTTGTTATACTCGATCAGGGGCCTTTATTATACTCGATCAGGGAACATTGTTATACTCGATCAGTGGACTTTGTTATACTTGATGAAGGGACTTTCTTATACTCGATCCGGGGAATTTGTTATACTGGATCAGGGGACTTTGTTATACATGATCAGGGGACTTTGTTATACTCGTTCAGGGGACTATGTTATACTCGATTAGGGGCGTTTGTTATACTCGATGAGGGGGCTTTGTTATACTCGACCAGGGGACTTTGATATACTCGACCTGGGAACTTTGTTATACTCGATCAGGGGAATCTTTTATACTCGAATAGGGGTCTTTGTTATACCTGATCAGGGGCCTCGGTCAATGGCCTTTGTTATACTCGATGAGTGGCTTTTGTTATACTCGATCAGGGGACTATGTTATACTCGATCGGGGTTATTTGTTATACTCGATCAGGGGCCTTTGTTATACTCGATGAGGGGGCTTTGATATACTCGATCAGGGGGCTTTGACATACTCGATCAGGGGGCTTCGTTATACTCGAACAGCGGCCTTTGTTGTACTCTATCAGGGGCCTTTGTTATATTCGATCAGGGGACTTTGTTATACTCGACCAGGGGCCTTTGTTATGCTCGATCAGGGGCCTTTGTTCTGCTCGATGAAGGGATATGTTATACTCGATCAGGGAACTTTGTTATACTCGACCAGGGGACTTTGTTATATTTGATCAGGGGACTCGATCAGGGGCCTTTGTTATACTAGATCAGGGGCCTTTGTTATACTCGATTAGGGTCCTTTGTTATACTCGAGCAGGGGTTTTATACTCGAGCAGGGGCCTTTGTTATACTCGATTAGGGGCCTTTGTTTTTCTCGATCAGGGGCCTTTGTTATACTCGATGAGGGGGCTTTGTTATACTAGACCAGGGGACTTTGTTATACTCGACCAGGGGACTTTTTTATACTTGATCAGGGGACTTTGTTATACTCAATCAGGGGAATTTGTTATACTCGACCAAGGACTTTGTTATACTCGACCAGAGTACTTTGTTATACTTGATCAGGGGCCTCGATCAGGGGCCTTTGTTATACTCGATCAGGGGCCATTGTAATACTCGATGAGGGGCTTTTGTTATACTCGATCAGGCGCCTTTGTTATACTCGAGCAGGGGGGCTTTGTTATACTCGAGCAGGGGCCTTTGTTATAATTGATTAGGGGCCTTATTTGTACTCGATCAGGGGCCTTTGTTATACTCGATAGGGGGACTTTGTTATACTCGATCAGGGGACTTTGTTATACTCTACCAGGGGCTTTGTTATACTCGATAATGGCCTTTGTTATACTCGATAATGGCCTTTGTTATACTCGATAATTGCCTTTGTTATACTCGATCCCGGGGCTTTGTTATTCTCGATCAGGGGAACTTGTTATATTCGATTAGTGGACTTTGTTATACTCGATTTAGCATCTTTGTTATACTCGATACGTGGACTTTGTTATACTCGATCAGGGGCCTTTGTTATACTCGATCAGGGTCCTTTGTTATACTCGTTCAGGGGTCTTTGTTATACTCGATGTGGGGGCTTTGCAATACCCGATGAGGGGGCTTTGTTATACTCGATCAGGGGACTTTGTTATACTCGATCACGGGGCTTTGTTATACTCGATCAGGGGAATTTGTTAAACTCAATTAGTGGGATTTGTTATACTCGATCAGAGGACTTTGTTGTACTCGATCCGGGGAATTTGTTATACTCGATCAGGGGACTTTGTTATACTCGATCAGGGGGTTTTGAAATACTCGATGAGGGGGCTTTGTTATACTCGATGAAGGGGCTTTGTTATACTCGATCAGGGTCCTTTGTTATACTCGATGAGGGGCATTTGTTGTACTCGATCAGGGGCCTTTGTTGTACTCGATCAGGGGACTTTGTTATATTGATGAAGGGACTTTGTTATACTCGATCCGGGGAATTTGTTTTACTCGATCAGGGGACTTTGTTATACATGATTAGGGGACTTTGTTATGCTCGTTCAGGGGACTTTGTTATACTCGATCAGGGGCCTTTGTTGTTCTCGATCAGGGGCCTTTGTAATACTCGATCAGGGGCCTTTGTAATACTCGATAAGGGGCCTTTGTTATACTCGATCACGGGACTATGTTATACTCGATTAGGGGCGTTTGTTATACTCGATCAGGGGCCTTTGTTTTGTTCGATGAGGGGGCTTTGTTATACTCGACCAGGGGACTTTGTTATACTCGACCAGGAAACTTTGTTATACTCGATCAGGGGAATCTGTTATACTCGATTAGGGGTCTTTGTTATACCTGATCAGGGGCCTCGATCAATGGCCTTTGTTATACTCGATGAGGGGCCTTTGTAATACTCGATGAGTGGCTTTTGTTATACTCGATCAGGGGACTATGTCTTACTCGATCGGGGTTCTTTGTTATACTTGATCAGGGGCCTTTGTTATACTCGATCAGGGGGCTTTGATATACTCGATCAGGGGGCTTTGCTATACTCGATCAGGTACCTTCGTTATACTCGAACAGGGGCCTTTGTTGTACTCTATCAGGCGCCTTTTTTATACTCGATCAGGGGACTTTGTTATACTCGACCAGGGGCCTTTGTTATCCTCGATCAGGGGCCTTTGTTCTGCTCGATGAGGGGATATGTTATACTCGATCAGGGAACTTTGTTATACTCGATGAGGGGGCTTTGTTATACTTGATCAGGATCGGGGCCTCGATCAGGGCCTTTGTTATACTCGATTAGGGTCCTTGTTATTCTCGAGCAGAGGGTTTGTTATTCCGGCAGGGCCTTTGTTATACTCGAGCAGGGGCCTTTGTTATGCTCGATCAGGGGCCTTTGTTCTGCTCGATGAGGGGATATGTTATACTCGATCAGGGAACTTTGTTATACTCGATGAGATGGCTTTGTTATACTTGATCAAGGGCCTCGATCGGGCGCCTTTGTTATACTCGATGAGGGGATATGTTATACTCGACCAGGGACCTTTGTTATACTCGACCAGGGGACTTTGTTATACTCGATCAGGGGCCTTTGTTATACTCGATTAGAGTCCTTTGTTATACTCGAGCAGGGGGCTTTGTTATACTCGAGCAGGGGCCTTTGTTATACTCGATTAGGGGCCTTTGTTCTACTCGATTAGGGTCCTTTGTTATACTCGATGAGGGGGCTTCTTTATACTCGACCAGGGGACTTTGTTATAATCGACCACGGGACTTTGTTATACTTGATCAGGGGACTTTGTTATACTCATTCAGGGGAATTTGTTATACTCGACCAGGGACTTTGTTATACTCGACCAGAGTACTTTGTTATACTTGATCAGGGGCCTCGATCAGGGGCCTTTGTTATACTCGAACAGGGGCCATTGTAATACTCGATGAGGGGCTTTTGTTATACTCGATCAGGGGACTATGTTATACTCGATCAGGGGTCTTTGTTATACTTTATTAGGGTCCTTTGTTATACTCGATCATGGGCCTTTGTTATACTCGATCAGGGGGCTTTGCTATACTCGATGAGGGGGCTTTGTTATGCTGGATCAGGGGATATGTTATACTCGATTAGGGAACTTTGTTATACTCGAAGAGGGGGCTTTGTTATACTCGACCAGGCGACTTTGTTATACTCGACCAGGGGACTTTGTTATAGTCGATCAGGGGACTTTGTTATACTCGATCAGTGGAGTTTGTTATACTCGATCAGCGGACTTTGTTATACTCGATCAGGGGAATTTGCTATACTCGATTAGGGGTCTTTGTTATACTTGATCAGGGGCCTCGATCAGGGGCCTTTTTTATACTCGATCAGGGCCTTTGTAATACTCGATGAGGGGCTTTTGGTATACTCGATCAGGGGACTATGTTATACTCGATCAGGGGCCTTTCTTAAAATCGATCAGGGGGCTTTGCTATACTCGATCAGGGGACTATGTTATACTGGATCAGGGTCCCTTGTTATACTCGATCAGGGGCCTTTGTTATACTCGATCAGGGGCCTTTCTTAAAATCGATCAAGGGGCTTTGCTATACTCGATCAGGGGGCTTCGTTATACTCGATCAGGGGCCTTTGTTGTACTCGATTAGGGGCCTTTGTTGTACTCGATCAGGGACCTTTGTTAAACTCGATGAGTGGGCTTTGTTATACTCGATCATTGGGCTTTGTTATACTCGATCAGAGGGCTTTGTTATACTCGATCAGGGGAATTTGTTATACTCGATCAGTGTACCTTGTTACTACTCGATCAGGGGACTTTATTATATTCGATGAGGGGGCTTAGAAATATTCGAAGAGGGGGCTTAGAAATACTCGATGAGGGCTCTTTGAAATACTCGACGAGGGGGCTTTGTTATACTCGATCAGGGGGCTTTGTTATACTCGATCAGGGGACTTTGATATACTCGATCAGGAAACTTTGTTATACTCGATCTAGGGACTTTGTTATACTCGATCAGGGGACTTTGTTATACTCGATCAGGGGAATTTGTTATATTCGATCAGGGGACTTTGTTATACTCGATGAAGGGGCTTTGTTATACTCGACCAGGGGACTTTGTTATACTCGACCAGGGAACTTTGTTATACTTGATCAGGGGCCTCGATCAGCGGCCTTTGTTATACTCGATCAGGGGCCTTTGTAATACTCGATGAGGGGCTTTTGTTATTCTCGATTAGGGGACTATATTATACTCGATCAGGGGCCTTTGTTATACTCGATCAGGGGCCTATGTTATACTCGATCAGGGGCCTTTGTTATACTCGATGAGGTGACTTTGTTATACTCGACCCGGGGAGTTTGTTATACTCTACCAGGGGCCTTTGTTATGCTCGACCAGGGGCCTTTGTTATGCTCGAACAGGGGATATATTATACTCGATCAGGGAACTTTGTTATACTCGATGAGGGGGCTTTGTTATACTCGACCAGGGAACTTTGTTATACTCGACCAGGGGACTTTGTTATACTTGATCAGGGGACTTTGTTATACTCGATCAGAGGAATTTGTTAGACTCGACCAGGGGACTTTTTTATACTCGACAAGGGCACTTTGTTATACTTGATCAGGGGCCTTTGAAATACTCGATGAGGGGCTTTTGTCTTACTCGATCAAGGGACTATGTTATACTCGATCAGGGGCCTTTGTTATACTCGACGAGGGTCCTTTGTTATACTCGAGCAGGACCCTTTGTTATACTCGATCACGGGGCTCTGCTATACTCGATGAGGGCGCTTTGTTATGCTCGATCAGGGGATATTTTATACTCGATCAGGGGACTTTGTTATACTCGATCAGTGGACTTTGCTATAATCGATCAGCGGACTTTGTTATACACGATGAAGGGACTTTGTTATACTCGATCCGGGGAATTTGTTATACTCGATCAGGAGACTTTGTTAAACTAGATAAGGGGGCTTTGAAATAATCGATCAGGGGGCTTTGTTATACTTGATGAGGGGGCTTTGTTATACTCGATCAGGGGACTTTGTTGTACTCGACTTGGGGCCTTTGTTGTACTCCATCAAGGGCCTTTGTTATACTTGATCAGGGGACATTGTTATACTCGATCAGGGTACTTTGTTATACTCGATGAAGGGATTTTGTTATACTCGATCCGGGGAAATTGTTATACTCGATCAGGGGACTTTGTTATACACGATTAGGGGACTTTGTTATACTCGATTAGGGGACTTTGTTTACTCGATCAGGGGCCTTTGTTGTAGTCGATCAGGGTCCTTTGTAATACTCGATCAGGGGCCTTTGTAATACTCGATAAGGGGCCTTTGTTATACTCGATCAGGGGACTATGTTATACTCGATTAGGGGCGTTTGTTATACTCGATCAGGGGCCTTTGTTAAACTCTCGATGAGTGGGCTTTGTTATACTCGGTCATTGGGCTTTGTTATACTCGATCAGAGGGCTTTGTTATACTCGATCAGGGCCTTTGTTGTACTCGATCAGGGCCTTTGTTATACTCGATCAGGGCCTTTATACTCGATCAGGGGGCTTTGTTATACTTGAGCAGGTGCCTTTGTTATATTCGATTAGGGGAATTTGTTATACTCGATCAGAGGTCTTTGTTATACTTGATCAGGGGCCTTTGTTATACTCGATCAGGGGCCTTTGTTGTACTCGATCAGGGGCTTTGTTGTACTTGATTAGGGGCCTTTGTTATACTCGAATAGAGGCCTTTCAAATACTCGATTAATGGTCTTTGTTATACTCGATCAGGGGCCTTTGTTATCTCGATGAGGGGGCTTTGTTATACTCGATCAGGGGACTTTGTTATACTCTACCAGGGGGCTTTGTTATACTCGATAATGGCCTTTGTTATACTCGATGATGGCCTTTGTTATACTCGATCCCGAGGCTTTGTTATACTGGATCAGGGGAATTTGTTATACTCGATTAGTGGACTTTGTTATACTCGATTTGGGATCTTTGGTATACTCGATCAGGGGACTTTGTTATACTCGATTAGGGGCCTTTGTTGTACTCGATCAGGGGCCTTTGTTATACTCGATCAGGGTGCTTTGCTATACTCGATGAGGGGGCTTTGTTATGCTCGATCAGTGGATATATTATACTCGATCAGGGAACTTTGTTATACTCGATGAGGGGGCTATGCTATACTCGATGAGGGGGTTTTGTTATGCTCGATCAGGGGATATGTTATACTCGACCAGGGAACTTTGTTATACTCGATCAGGGGAATTTGTTATACTCGATTAGGGGTCTTTGTTATACTTGATCAGGGGCCTAGATCAGGGGCCTTTGTTATACTCGATCAGGGGGCTTTGCTATACTCGATCAGGGGGCTTCGTTGTACTCGATCCGGGGAATTTGTTATACTCGATCAGGGGACTTTGTTATACTCGATGAGGGGACTTTGTTGTACTCGACCAGGGGCCTTTGTTGTAATCGATCAGGGTCCTTTGTTATACTCGATCTGGGGACATTGTTATACTCGATCAGGGGACTTTGTTATACTTGATGAAGGGACTTTGTTATACTCGATCCGGGTAATTTGTTATACTCGATCAGAGGTCTTTCTCATACTTGATCAGGGGCCTTTGTTATATTCGATCAGGGAACTTTGTTATACTCGATCAGGGGAATTTGCTATACTCGATTCGGGGACTTTGTTATACTTGATCAGGGGCCTCGATCTGGGGCCTTTGTTATACTCGATGAGGGGCCTTTGTAATACTCGATTTAGGGCCTTTGTTGTACTCGTTTAGGGGCGTTTGTTGTACTCAATCTGGGGCCTTTGATATACTCGATAACAGGTCTTTTTTATACTCGATCCAGGGACTTTGTTATACTCGATCATGGGGCTTTGTTATACTCGATCTGGGAAATGTGTTACAATCAATTAGTGGACTTTGTTATACTCGATCAGAGGACTTTGTTGTACTTGATCCTGGGAATTTGTTATACTCGCTCAGGGGACTTTGTTATACTCGATGAGGGGGCTTTGAAATACTCGATCAGGGGGCTTTGTTATACTCGATGAAGGTGTTTTGTTATACTCGATCAGGGGACTTTGTTGTACTCGAGCAGGGGCCTTTGTTGTACTCGATGAGGGGCCTTTATTATACTCGATCAGGGGACATTGTTATACTCGATAAGGGGATTTTGTTATACTCGATCAGGGGAATTTGTTATACTCGACCACGGGACTTTGTTATACTCGACCAGGGGACTTTGTTATACTTGATCACGGGCCTCGATCAGGGGCCTTTGTTATACTGGATCAGGGGCCATTGTAATACTCGATGAGGGGACTTTGTTATACTCGACCAGGGGCCTTTGTTATGCTCGATCAGGGGCCTTTGTTATGCTCGATCAGGGGATATGTTATACTCGATCAGGGAACTTTGTTATACTCGATGAGGGGGCTTTGTTATACTCGACCGAGGGACTTTGTTATAATCGACCAGGGTACTTTGTTATACTCGACCAGGGGACTTTGTTGTACTCGATCAGGGAATTTGTTATACTCGACCAGGGGACTTTGTTATACTCGACCAGGGGACTTTGTTATACTTGATCAGGGCCCTCGATCAGGGGCCTTTGTTATACTCGATCAGGGGCCTTTGTTATAATCGATCAGGGGCCTTTGTTTACTCGATCACGGGGCTTTGTTATACTCGATCAGGGGAATTTGTTATACTCGATTAGTGGACTTTGTTATACTCGACCAGGGGACTTTGTTATACTCGACCAGGGTAATTTGTTATACTCGACCAGGGGACTTTGTTATACTCTATCAGGGAATTTGTTATACTCGACCAGGGGACTTTGTTATACTCGACCAGGGGACTTTGTTATACTTGAGGAGCCTCGATCAGGGGCCTTTGTTATACTGATCAGGGCCTTTGTTATACTCGATCAGGGCCTTTGTTATACTCGAGCAGAGGATTTGTTATAATCGAGCCGGGGCCTTTGTTATACTCGATTAAGGGCCTTTTGTACTCGATCAGGGCCTTTGTTATACTCGATAAGGGACTTTGTTATACTCGATCAGGGGACTTTGTTATACTCTACCAGGGGCTTTGTTATACTCGATAATGGCCTTTGTTATACTCGATAATGGCCTTTGTTATACTCGATCCCGGGGCTTTGTTATAATCGATCAGGGGAACTTGTTATACTCGATTAGTGGACTTTGTTATACTCGATTTGGCATCTTTGTTATACTCGATCAGGGGACTTTGTTATACTCGATCAGGGGCCTTTGTTATACTCGATCAGGGTCCTTTGTTACACTCGTTCAGGGGTCTTTGTTATACTCGATCAGGGGACTATGTTATACTCGATTAGGGGCGTTTGTTATACTCGATCAGGGGCCTTTGTTATACTCGATGAGGGGGCTTTGCGATACTCGACCAGGGGACTTTGTTACACACGAACAGGGAACTTTGTTATACTCGATCAGGGGAATTTGTTATACTCGATTAGGGGTCTTTGTTATACTTGATCAGGGGCCTCGATCAATGGCCTTTGTTATACACGATGAGGGGCCTTTGTAATACTCGATGAGTGGCTTTTGTTATACTCGATCAGGGGCCTTTGTTATACTCGTTCAGGGGCCTTTGTTATACTCGATGAGGGGGCTTTGCTATACTCGATGAGGGGGCTTTGCTATACTCGATCAGGCGACTTTGTTATACTCGACCATGGGTCTTTGTTATGCTCGATCAGGGGCCTTTGTTATGCTCGATCAGGGGATATGTTATACTCGATCAGGGAACTTTGTTATACTCGATGAGGGGGCTTTGTTATACTCGACCAGGGGACTTTGTTATACTCGACCAGGGTACTTTGTTATACTCGACCAGGGGACTTTGTTATACTCGATCAGGGAATTTGTTATACTCGACCAGGGGACTTTGCTATACTCGACCAGGGGACTTTGTTATACTTGATCAGGGGCCTCGATCAGGGGCCTTTGTTATACTCGATCAGGGGCCTTTGTTATACTCGATCAGGGGCCTTTGTTATACTCGAGCAGGGGGCTTTGTTATACTCGAGCAGGGGCCTTTGTTATACTCGATTAGGGGCCTTTTTTGTACTCGATCAGAGGCCTTTGTTATACTCGAAAAGGGGACTTACTTATACTCGATCAGGGGACTTTGTTATACTCTCCCAGGGGCTTTGTTATACTCGATAATGGCCTTTGTTATATTCGATAATGGCCTTTGTTATACTCGATCCCGGGGCTTTGTTATACTCGATCAAGGGAACTTGTTATACTCGATTAGTGGACTTTGTTATACTCGATTTGGGATCTTTGTTATACTCGATCAGGGGACTTTGTTATACTCGATCAGGGGCCTTTGTTGTACTCGGTCAGGGGCCTTTGTTATGCTCGATCCAGAGATATGTTATATACTCGATCGAGGAACTTTTGTGCTTATACTCGATGAGGGGGCTTTGTTATACTCGACCAGGGACTTTGTTATACTCGACCAGGGTAATTTGTTATACTTCGACCAGGGGACTTTGTTATACTCGATCAGGAATTTCTTACTTGCGCATACTGCGACCAGGGGGACTTTGTTACCACTCGGCCAGGGGACTTTTGTTATACTTGATGAGGGCCTCAGGGGCGCTGTTATATACTCGATCAGGGCCTTGTTATACTCGATCAGGGGCCTTTGTTATACTCGATCAGGGGGCTTTGTTATACTCGAGCAGGGGCCTTTGTTATATTCGATTAGGGGAATTTGTTATACTCGATCAGAGGTCCTTGTTATACTTGATTAGGGGCCTTTGTTATACTCGATTAGGGGCCTGTGTTGTACTCGATGAGGGGCCTTTGTTATACTCTACCAGGGGGCTTTGTTATACTCGATAATGGCCTTTGTTATACTCGATAATGGCCTTTGTTATACTCGATCCCGGGGCTTTGTTATACTCGATCAGGGGAATTTGTTATACTCGATTAGTGGACTTTGTTATACTCGATTTGGGATCTTTGATATACTCGATCAGGGGACTTTGTTATACTCGATTAGGGGCCTTTGTTGTACTCGATCAGGGGCCTTTGTTATACTCGTTCAGGGGTCTTTGTTATACTCGATCAGGGGACTTTGTTATACTCGATCAGGGGACTTTGTTATACTCGACCAGGGGCCTTTGTTATGCTCGATCAGGGGCCTTTGTTATGCTTGATCAGGGGATATGTTATACTCGATCAGGGAACTTTGTTATACTCGATGAGGGGGCTTTGTTATACTCGACCAGGGGACTTTGTTATACTCGACCAGGGTACTTTGTTATACTCGACCAGGGGACTTTGTTATACTCGATCAGGGAATTTGTTATTCTCGACCAGGGGACTTTGTTATACTCGACCAGGGGACTTTGTTATACTCGATCAGGGGACTTTGTTATACTCGATCAGGGGACTTTGTTATACTCGATCAGGGGCCTTTGTTATACTCGATCAGGGGCCTTTGTTATACTTGATCAGGGGGCTTTGTTATACTCGATCATGGAACTTTGTTATACTCGATGAGGGGCCTTTGTTTTACTCGATCTGGAAACTTTGTTATACTCGATCAGGGGCATTTTTTATAATCGTTCAGGGGACTTTGTTATACTCGATCAGGGGACTTTGTTATACTCTATGAGGGGGCTTTGTTATACTCAATCAGGGGGCTTTGTTATACTTGATCAGGGGCTTTTGTTATAATCGTTGCGGGGACTTTGTTATACTCGATCAGGGGACTTTGTTATACTCGACCAGGGGACTTTGTTATACTCGATGAAGGGCCTTTGTTATACTCGATGAAGGGACTTTGTTCTACTCGATCAGGGGACATTGTTATATTCGATGAGGGGACTTTGTTATACTCGATAATGGGACTGTGTTGCAAAATCATTCGAGGCTTTCTGTTATACTTGATCAGGGATTTTGTTGCTACTTTCGATGGGGGGCTTTGTTATACTCGATCAGGGGCTATGTATACTTGATAAAGGGAATGTTATAATCGACGGGGGAGTTTGTTATACTCGACCAGGGGTTTTGTTATACTCGATGAGGGCCTTTGGTAAGTTGTTCGATGAGGGCCTTTGTTATATACTCGACCAGGGGACTTTGTTATACTCGATCATGGGCCTCGGTTATTTCGATCAGGAACTTTATTTATACTCGATCAGGGACTTTGTTATTCTCGATCAGGGAGTTTCATTATACTCGATCAGGGGGCTTCCTTTATACTCGATCAGGAACTTTGGTATACCGATCAGGGCCTTTATTATAATCGTTCAGGGACTTTGTTATACTAGATCAGGGCTTTTATACTCGATCAGGGGTGTTTGTTTTACTCGATCAGGAACTTTGTTATACTCGATGAGGGGACTTTGTTATACTCGATCAGGGGAATTTGTTATACTCGACCAGGGGCTTTTGTAATACTCGATAAGGGGCCTTTGTTGTACTCGATTATGGGACTTTGTTATACTCGACCAGGGGACTTTGTTATACTCGACCAGGGGACTTTGTTATTCTCGACCATGGGCTTTTTTATACTCGATGAGGGGGCTTTGTTATACTCGATGAGGGGGCTTTATTATACTCGACCAGGGGACTTTGTTATACTTTCGATCAGGGCGCTGTTTTACTCGATCAGGAAACTTTGTTATGTATACTCGATCAGGGGCATTTTATAATCGTTCAGGGACTTTGTTATACTCAATCAGGGGGCTTTGTTATACTTGATCAGGGGCCTTTGTTATAATCGTTGCGGGGACTTTGTTATACTCGATCAGGGGACTTTGTTATACTCGATGAAGGGCCTTTGTAATACTCGATGAGGGGACTTTGTTCTACTCGATCAGGGGACATTGTTATATTCGATGAGGGGACTTTGTTATACTCGATGATGGGACTGTGTTATACTCGTTCAGGGGACTTTGTCATACTTGATCAGGGGATTTTGTTATACTCGATGAGGGGGCTTTGTTATACTCGATCAGGGGGCTTTGTTATACTTGATAAGGGGCCTTTGTTATAATCGACCAGGGGAGTTTGTTATACTCGACCAGGGGACTTTGTTATACTCGATAATGCTGTTATACTCGATAATGGCCTGTTATACTCGATAATAGCCTTTGTTATACGATCCCGGGCTTTGTTATACTCGATCAGGGGAACTTGTTATACTCGATTAGTGGACTTTGTTATACTCGATTTGGCATCTTTGTTATACTCGATACGGGACTTTGTTATACTCGATCAGGGCGCTGTTATACTCGATCAGGGTCCTTTGTTATACTCGTTCAGGGTCTTTGTTATACTCGATGTGGGGGCTTTGCAATACCCGATGAGGGGCTTTGTTATACTCGATCAGGGGACTTTGTTATACTCGATCACGGGGCTTTGTTATACTCGATCAGGAATTTGTTAAACTCAATTAGTGGGATTTGTTATACCCGATCAGAGGACTTTGTTGTACTCGATCGGGGAATTTGTTATACTCGATCAGGGACTTTGTTATACTCGATCAGGGTTTTGAAATACTCGATGAGGGGGCTGTTATACTCGATGAAGGGGCTTTGTTATACTCGATCAGGGTCCTTTGTTATACTCGATGAGGCCTTTGTTGTACTCGATCAGGGCCTGTTTGTCACTCGATCAGGACTTTGTTATACTTGATGACGGGACTTTGTTATACTCGATCCGGGAATTTGTTATACTCGATCAGGGACTTTGTTATACATGATCAGGGACTTTGTTATGCTCGTTCAGGGACTTTGTTATACTCGATCAGGGCCTTTGTTGTACTCGATCAGGGGCCTTTGTAATACTCGATCAGGGCCTTTGTAATACTCGATAAGGGGCCTTTGTTATACTCGATCACGGGACTATGTTATACTCGATTAGGGCGTTTGTTATACTCGATCAGGGGCTCTGTTTTGCTCGATGAGGGGGCTTTGTTATACTCGACCAGGGCTTTGTTATACTCGACCAGGAAACTTTGTTATACTCGATCAGGGAATCTGTAATACTCGATTAGGGTCTTTGTTATACCTGATCAGGGCCTCGATCAATGGCCTTTGTTATACTCGATCAGGGGCCTTTGTAATACTCGATGAGTGGATTTTGTTATACTCGATCAGGGGACTATGTTATACTCGATCGGGGTTCTTTGTTATACTCGATCAGGGGCCTTTGTTATACTCGATCAGGGGGCTTTGATATACTCGATCAGGGGGCTTTGCTATACTCGATCAGGGGACTTTGTTATACTCGACCAGGGGACTTTGTTATACTTGATCAGGGGACTTTGTTATACTCAATCAGGGGAATTTGTTATACTCGACCAGGGACTTTGTTATACTCGATTAGGGGGCTTTGTTATACTCGAGCAGGGGCCTTTGTTATACTCGATTAGGGGCTTTTGTTCTATTCGATCAGGGGCCTTTGTTATACTCGATGAGGGCTTTGTTATACTCGACCGGGGACTTTGTTATTCTCGACCAGGGACTGTTATACTTGATCAGGGGACTTTGTTATACTCAATCAGAATTTGTTATACTCGACCAGGACTTTGTTATACTCGACCAGAGTACTTTTATATACTTGATCACGGGCCTCGATCAGGGGCCTTTGTTATCTCGATCAGGGGCCATTGTCATACTCGATGAGGGCTTTGTTATACTCGATCAGGGGACTATGTTATACTCGATCAGGGCCTTTGTTATACTCGATTAGGGTCCGTTGTTATACTCGATCAGGGCCTTTGTTATACTCGATCAGGGGCTTTGCTATACTCGATGAGGGCTTTGTTATGTGATCAGGATATATGTTATACTCGATCAGGGAACTTTGTTATACTCGAAGAGGCTTGTTATACTCGACCAGGCGACTTTGTTATACTCGACCAGGGGACTTTGTTATAGTCGATCAGGGGACTTTGTTATACTCGATCAGTGGACTTGTTATACTCGATCAGCGGACTTTGTTATACTCGATCAGGAATTTGTTATACTCGATTAGGGTCTTTGTTATACATGATGGGGCCTCGATCAGGGGCCTTTGTTATACTCGATCAGGGCCTTTGTAATATTCGATCAGGTCTTTTGTTATACTCGATCGGGGACTATGTTATACTGGATCAGGGTCCTGTTATACTCGATCAGGGCGCTCTTTATACTCGATTAGGGCCTTTCTTTAAATCGATCAGGGGCTTTGCTATACTCGATCAGGGCTTCGTTATACTCGAATAGGGGCCTGTTGTACTCGATTAGGGCCTTTGTTGTACTCGATCAGGGACCTTTGTTATACTCGATAACAGGTCTTTGTTATACTCGATCGGGCCTTTGTTATACTCGATCACGGGGCTTTGTTATACTCGATCAGGAATTTGTTATACTCGATCAGTGGACCGTACTACTCGATCAGGGGACTTTATTATATTCGATGAGGGCTTTGAAATATTCGAAGAGTGGGCTTTGAAATACTCGATGAGGGGCTTTGAAATACTCGATGAGGGGCTTTATTATACTCGATGAGGGCTTTGTTATACTCGATCAGGGGACTTTGATATACTCGATCAGTGGACTTTGTCATACTCGATTAGGGACTTTGTTATACTCGATCACGGGACTATGTTATACTCATTAGGGGCGTTTGTTATACTCGATCAGGGGCCTTTATGCTCGATGAGGGGCTTTGTTATACTCGACCAGGGACTTTGTTATACTCGACCAGGAACTTTGTTATACTCGATCAGTGGAATCTGTTATACTCGATTAGGGGTCTTTGTTATACCTGATGGGGACTCGATCAATGGCGTTTCTTATACTCGATGAGGGCCTTTGAAATACTCGATCAGTGGCTTTTTTGTTCTCGATCAGGGGACTATGTATACTCCATCGGGGTTCTTTGTTATACTCGATCAGGGGCCTTTTGTTATGCTCGATGAGGGCTTTGTTATAGTCGACCAGGGACTTTGTTATACTCGACCAGGAACTTTGTTATACTTGATCAGGGACTTTGTTATACTCAATCAGGGAATTTGTTATACTCGACCAGGGACTTTGTTATACTCGACCAGGTACTTTGTTATCTTGATCAGGGCCTCGATCAGGGCCTTTGTTATACTCGAACAGGGGCCATTGTAATACTCGATGAGGGCTTTGTTATACTCGATCAAGGGACTATGTTATACTCGATCAGGGCCTTTGTTATACCTTATTAGGGTCCTTTGTTATACTCGATCATGGGCCTTTGTTATACTCGATCAGTGGGCTTTGCTATACTCGGTGGGGGCTTTGTTATGCTGGATCAGGATATGTTATACTCGATTAGGGAACTGTTATACTCGAAGAGGGCTTTGTTATACTCGACCAGGCGACTTTGTTATCTCGACAGGGGACTTTGTTATAGTCGATCAGGGACTTTGTTATACTCGATCAGTGGAGTTTGTTATACTCGATCAGCGGACTTTGTTATACTCGATCAGAATTTTATACTCGATTAGGGTCTTTGTTATCTTGATCAGGTGCCCGATCAGGGGCCTTTGTTATACTCGATCAGGCCTTTGCAATACTCGATGAGGGGCTTTTGTTATACTCGATCAGGGACTATGTTATACTCGATCAGGGCCTTTCTTAAAATCGATCAGGGGCTTTGCTATACTCGATCAGGGACTATGTTATACTGGATCAGGGTCCTTTGTTATACTCAATCAGGGCCTTTGTTATACTCGATCAGGGGCTTTCAAAATCAATCAGGGCTTTGCTATACTCGATCAGGGGCTCCGTTATACTGATCAGGGCGCTGTTATACTCGATGAGGGGCCTTTGTAATACTCGATGAGGGGGCCTTTGTTATACTCGATCAGCGGGCTTTGCTATACTCGATCAGGGGGCTTTGCTATACTCAATCAGGGGGCTTCGTTATACTCGATTAGGGGCCTTTGTGGTACTCGTTGAGGGGCCTTTGTTGTACTCAATCAGGGGCCTTTGATATACTCGATAAGAGGTCTTTTTTATATTCGATTCAGGGACTTTGTTATACTCGATCACGGGGCTTTGTTATACTCGATCAGGGAAATTTGTTATACTCGATTAGAGGACTTTGTTATACTCGATCAGGGGACTTTGTTATACTCGATCAGGGGGGCTGTATACTCGACCAGGCGACTTTTATACTCGACCAGGGACTTTGTTATACTCGATCAGGGGACTTTGTTATACTCGATCAGTGGACTTTGTTATACTCGATCAGCGGACTTTGTTATACTCGATCAGGGGAATTTGTTATACTCGATTAGGAGTCTTTGTTATACTTGATCAGGGGCCTCGATCAGGGGGCTTTGCTATACTCGATCAGGGGGCTTCGTTATACTCGATCAAGGGCCTTTGCTGTACTCGATAAGGGGCCTTTGTTGTACTCGATCAGGGGCCTTTGTTATACTCGATAACAGGTCTTTGTTATACTCGATTAGGGGACTTTGTTATACTCGATCACGGGGCTTTGTTATACTCGATCAGGGGAATTTGTTATACTCGATCAGTGGACCTTTTTATACTCGATCAGGGGACTTTATTATATTCGATGAGGGGGCTTAGAAATATTCGAAGAGGGGGCTTTGAAATACTCGATGAGGGGGCTTTGAAATACTCGATCAGGGGACTTTGTTATACTCGACGAGGGACTTTGTTATACTCGATCAGGGGAATTGTTTTACTCGATCAGGAGACTTTGTTATACTCGATCTAGGGACTTTGTTATACTCGATCAGGGGACTTTGTTATACTCGATCAGGGGAATTTGTTATACTCGATCAGCGGACTTTGTTATACTCGATGAAGCGGCTTCGTTATACTCGACCAGGGGACTTTGTTATAATCGACCAGGGGACTTTGTTTTACTTGATCAGGGGCCTCGATCAACGGCCATTGTTATACTCGATCAGGGGCCTTTGTAATTATGGATGAGGGGCTTTTGTTATTCTCGATTAGGGGACTATGTTATACTCGAACAGGGGCCTTTGTTATACTCGATCAGGAGCCTATGTTATACTCGATCAGGGGCCTTTGTTATACTCGATGAGGTGACTTTGTTATACTCGACACGGGGAGTTTGTTATACTCGACCAGGGGCCTTTGTTATGCTCGACCAGGGGCCTTTGTTATGCTCAATCAGGGGATATATTATACTCGATCAGGGAACTTTGTTATACTCGTTGAGGGGGCTTTGTTATACTTGATCATTGAACTTTGTTATACTCGACCAGGGGACTTTGTTATACTTCATCAGGGGACTTTGTTATACTCGATCAGAGGAATTTGTTAGACTCGACCAGGGCACTTTGTTATACTCGACCAGGGCACTTTGTTATACTTGATCAGGGGCCTCGATCAGGGGCCTTTGTTATACTCGATCAGGGGCCTTTGTAATATTCGATGAGGGGCTTTTGTCATACTCGATCAGGGGACTATATTATACTCGATCAGGGGGCTCTGCTATACTCGATGAGGGGGCTTTGTTATGCTCAATCAGGGGATATGTTATACTCGATCAGGGGACTTTGTTATACTCGATCAGTGGACTTTGTTATAATCGATCAGCGGACTTTGTTATACTCGATGAAGGGACTTTGTTATAGTCGATCTGGGGAATTTGTTATACTCGATCAGGGGACTTTGTTGAACTCCACCAGGGGCCTTTGTTGTACTCCATCAAGGGCCTTTGTTATACTCGATCAGGGGATATTGTTATACTCGATCAGGGTACTTTGTTATACTCAATGAAGGGATTTTGTTATACTCGATCCGGGGAATTTGTTATACTCGATCAGGAGACTTTGTTATACACGATCAGGGGACTTTGTTATACTCGATCAGGGGACTTTGTTTACTCGATCAGGGGCCTTTGTTGTACTCGATCAGGGGCCTTTGTAATACTCGATCAGGGGCCTTTATAATACTCGATAAGGGGCCTTTGTTATACTCGATTAGAGGCCTTTGAAATACTCGATTAGGGGTCTTTGCTATACTCGATCAGGGGACTTTGTTTACGCGATGAGGGGCCTTTTTTGTACTCGATCGGGGGCCTTAGTAATACTCGATGAGGGGCCTTTGTTGTACTCGATCGGGGGCCTTAGTAATACTCGATGAGGGGCCTTTGTAATACTC
The DNA here is from genome assembly GCF_018991925.1 of Homarus americanus. Lineage (NCBI taxonomy): Eukaryota > Metazoa > Arthropoda > Malacostraca > Decapoda > Nephropidae > Homarus > Homarus americanus. Next base: position 43,819 of record NW_024714803.1, read on the forward strand.
GATAAGGGGCCTTTGTTATACTCGATCAGGGGACTATGTTATACTCGATTAGGGGCGTTTGTTATAGTCGATCAGTGGCCTTTGTTATACTCGATCATTGGGGTTTGTTATACTCGATCAGTGGCCTTTGTTGTACTCGATCAGGGGCCTTTGTTATACTCGATCAGGGTCCTTTGTAATACTCGATAAGGGGCCTTTGTTATACTCGATCAGGGTCCTTTGTTATACTCGATGAGGGTCCTTTGTTATACTCGATCAGGGGGCTTTGTTATCCTCGAGCAGGGGCCTTTGTTATATTCGATTAGGGGAATTTGTTATACTCGATCAGAGGCCTTTGAAATGCTCGATTAGGGGTGTTTGTTATACTCGATGAGGGGCCTTTGTTATACTCGATCATGGGGCATTGTTATACTCGATCAGGGGTCTTCCTTATACTCTACCAGGGGGCTTTGTTATACTCGATAATGGCCTTTGTTATACTCGATAATGGCCTTTGTTATACTCGATCCCGGGGCTTTGTTATGCTCGATCAGGAGAATTTCTTATACTCGTTTAGTGGACTTTGTTATACTCGATTTGGGATCTTTGATATACTCAATCAGGGGACTTTGTTATACTCGATTAGGGGCCTTTGTTGTACTCGATCAGTGGCATTTGTTATACTCGATCAGGGGCCTTTGTTATACTCGACCAGAGGACTTTGTTATACTTGATCAGGGGCCTCGATGAGGGGCCTTTGTTATATTCGATCAGTGGCCATTGTAATACTCGATGAGGGGCTTTTGTTATACTTGATCAGGGGACTATGTTATACTCGATCAGGGGCCTTTGTTATAATTGATTAGAGGCCTTTGTTATACTCGATTAGGGGCCTTTGTGACACCCGATCAGGGGCCTTTGTTATACTCGATCAGGGGGCTTTGTTATACTCGAGCAGGGGCCTTTGTTATATTCGATTAGGGGAATTTGCTATACTCGATTCGGGGTCTTTGTTATACTTGATCAGGGGCCTCAATTAGGGGCCTTTGTTATACTCGATGAGGGGCCTTTGTAATACTCGATGAGGGGGCCTTTGTTATACTCGATCAGCGGGCTTTGCTATACTCGATCAGGGGGCTTTGCTATACTCAATCAGGGGGCTTCGTTATACTCGATTAGGGGCCTTTGTGGTACTCGTTGAGGGGCCTTTGTTGTACTCAATCAGGGGCCTTTGATATACTCGATAAGAGGTCTTTTTTATATTCGATTCAGGGACTTTGTTATACTCGATCACGGGGCTTTGTTATACTCGATCAGGGAAATTTGTTATACTCGATTAGAGGACTTTGTTATACTCGATCAGGGGACTTTGTTATACTCGATCAGGGGACTTTGTTATACTCGACCAGGGGCTTTTGTTATGCTCGACCAGGGGCCTTTGTTATGCTCGATGAAAGGATATGTTATACTCGATGAGGGGGCTTTGTTATTCTCGACCAGGGGACTTTGTTATACTTGACCAGGGGACTTTGTTATACTCGACCAGGGGGCTTTGTTATACTCGATCAGTGGACTTTGTTATACTTGATCAGCGGACTTTGTTATACTCGATCAGGGGAATTTGTTATACTCGATTAGGAGTCTTTGTTATACTTGATCAGGGGCCTCGATCAGGGGGCTTTGCTATACTCGATCAGGGGGCTTCGTTATACTCGATCAAGGGCCTTTGCTGTACTCGATAAGGGGCTTTTGTTGTACTCGATCAGGGGCCTTTGTTATACTCGATAACAGGTCTTTGTTATACTCGATCAGGGGACTTTGTTATACTCGATCACGGGGCTTTGTTATACTCGATCAGGGGAATTTGTTATACTCGATCAGTGGACCTTGTTATACTCGATCAGGGGACCTTATTATATTCGATGAGGGGGCTTAGAAATATTCGAAGAGGGGGCTTTGAAATACTCGATGAGGGGCTTTGAAATACTCGATCAGGGGACTTTGTTATACTCGATGAGGGACTTTGTTATACTCGATCAGGGGAATTGTTTTACTCGATCAGGAGACTTTGTTATACTCGATCTAGGGACTTTGTTATACTCGATCAGGGGACTTTGTTATACTCGATCAGGGGAATTTGTTATACTCGATCAGCGGACTTTGTTATACTCGATGAAGCGGCTTCGTTATACTCGACCAGGGGACTTTGTTATAATCGACCAGGGGACTTTGTTATACTTGATCAGGGGCCTCGATCAACGGCCATTGTTATACTCGATCAGGGGCCTTTGTAATTATGGATGAGGGGCTTTTGTTATTCTCGATTAGGGGACTATGTTATACTCGAACAGGGGCCTTTGTTATACTCGATCAGGAGCCTATGTTATACTCGATCAGGGGACTATGTTATACTCGATTAGGGGCGTTTGTTATAGTCGATCAGTGGCCTTTGTTATACTCGATCATTGGGCTTTGTTATACTTGATCAGGGGGCTTTGTTATACTCGATCAGTGGCCTTTGTTGTGCTCGATCAGGGGCCTTTGTTATACTCAATCAGGGTCCTTTGTAATTCTCGATAAGGGGCCTTTGTTATACTCGATCAGGGTCCTTTGTTATACTCGATGAGGGTCCTTTGTTATACTCGATCAGGGGGCTTTGTTATACTCGAGCAGGGGCCTTTGTTATATTCGATTAGGGGAATTTACTATACTCGATCAGAGGCCTTTGAAATGCTCGATTAGGGGTGTTTGTTATACTCGATGAGGGGCCTTTGTTATACTCGATCAGGGGGCATTGTTATACTCGATCAGGGGTCTTCGTTATACTCTACCAGGGGGCTTTGTTATACTCGATAATGGCCTTTGTTATACTCGATCCCGGGGCTTTGTTATACTCGATCAGGAGAATTTCTTATACTCGTTTAGTGGACTTTGTTATACTCGATGAGTGGGCATTGTTATACTCGATCATTGGGCTTTGTTATACTCGATGAGGGGCCTTTGTTGTACTCGATCAGGGGCCTTTGTTATACTCGATTAGGGTTTTGTAATACTCGATAAGGGCCTTTGTTATACTCGATCAGTGTCCTTTGTTACTCGATCAGGGCCTTTGTTATACTCGATGAGAGGGCTTTGTTATACTCGAGCAGGGGCCTTTGTTATATTCGATTAGGGGAATTTGTTATACTCGATCAGAGTCTTTGTTATACTTGATAAGGGGCCTTTGTTATATTCGATCAGGGGCCTTTGTTGTACTCGATGAGGGCGCTGTTGTACTCGATCAGGGGCCTTTATTGTACTCGATCAGGGGCCTTTGTTGTACTCGATTAGGGACCTTTGTTATACTCGATCAGAGGCCTTTGAAATACTCGATTAGGTCTTTGTTATACTCGGTCAGGGGCCTTTGTTTTACTCAATCAGGGGCTTTGTTGCACGATCAGGGACTTTCTATACTCTACCAGGGGCTTTGTTATACTCGATAGCCTTTGTTATACTCGATAATGGCCTTTGTTATACTCGATCCGGGGCTTTGTTATACTTGATCAGGAATTTGTTATACTCGATTAGTGGTCTTTGTTATACTCGATTTGGGATCTTTGTTATACTCGATCAGGGGACTTTGTTATACTCGATTAGGGGCCTTTGTTGTACTCGATCAGGGCGCTGTTATACAGATCGGGGCCTTTGTTATACTCCATCAGGGTCCGTTGTTATACTCGATCAGGGCATTTGTTATACTCAATGAGGGTGCTTTGCTATACTCTATGAGGGGTCTTTGTTATGCTCGATCAGTGGATATGTTATACTCGATCAGGGAACTTTGTTATACTCGATCGGGGCTATGCTAGACTCGATGATGGGGTTTTGTTATGCTCGATCAGGATATGTTATACTCGACCAGGGAACTTTGTTATACTCGATCAGAGGAATTTGATATACTCGATTAGGGGTCTTTGTTATACTTGATCAGGGGCCTCGATCAGGGGCCTTTGTTATACTCGATGAGGGGGCTTTGCTATACTCGATCAGGGGTTTCGTTATACTCGATGAGGGGACTTTGTTGTACTCGACCAGGGGCCTTTGTTGTACTCGATCAGGGGCTTTGTTATACTCGATCAGGGGGGCTTTGTTATACTCGATGAGGGGCCTTTGTTGTACTCGATTAGGGGCCTTTGTTGTACTCGATCAGGGCCTTTGTTATACTCGATAAGAGTCTTTGTTATACTCGATCAGGGAACTTTGTTATACTCGATCACGGGGCTGTTATACTCGATCAGAATTTGGTTATACTCGATTAGTTGACTTTGTTCTCGATTAGAGGACTTTGTTAATACGATCAGGGGATATGTTATACTCAATCAGGGATGTGTTATACTCGATCAGGGGACGTTGTTATACTCGATGAGGAGCTTTGTTATATATTCAACCGGGGGCCTTTGTTATACTCGGTCAGGGGCCTTTGTTATACTCGATCAAGGTACTTTGTTATATTCGACCATGGGATTTGTTATACGAGATCAGGGGACTTTTTATACTCGATCGGGGCCTTTGTTATACTCGACCAGGGGACTTAATTATACTCGATCAGGGGACTTTGTTTATACTCGATCAGGGGACTTTTGTTATACCTGATGAGTAATCTTTGTTATACTCGATCAGAGGACATTCTTATACTCCATGAGGGCATTTATTTATCTCGATCAAGGACCTTTGCTATACTCGATCAGGGATTTTGTTTATAGTAGATGAGGGGACTTTGTTGTACTCGATCAAGGGGCTTTGTTATACTCGACGAGGGCCTTTGTTATGCTCGATCAGAGGACTTTTGTTATACTAGATCAGTGGACTTTGTTATACACGAACAGGGGCCTTTATTATATTCGACAGGGGACTTTGTTATACCCGATTTGGGGATTTTTTTATACTCAAGGAGGGCTTTGATATAACCGATCAGGGGGCTTTATATTCGATTAGGGGACTTTGTTTATACTCGAAGAGGGGCATTTGTTATACTCGATCAAGGCCCATATCTCGATCAAGGGATTTGTTATACTAGATGAGGGACTTTGTTATGCTCGAGCAGTGGCCTTACCTTATGATCAGGTGTATTTCTTTATTCTAATCGTGGGCCTTTGTTATACTCGACCAGGACTTTTGTTATACTCGATCAGGGACTTTGTTATACCCGAAAAGGGGACTTTGTTATTCTCGATGGGGACTTTGTTATACCTGATTAGGGACATTGTTATACTCGATCAAGGGCCTTTGTTATACTCGATCAGGGGACTTTGTTATATTCGATCAGGGGCTTTCTTATATATGATCAGGGGCCTTTGTTTATACTCGATTAGAGGACTTTGTAATACGATCAGGGGATATGTTATACTCAATCAGGGGATGTGTTATACTCGATCAGGGGACGTTGTTATACTCGATCAGGGGCTTTGCTATACTCGATGAGAAGCTTTGTTATGCTCGATCATGGGATATGTTATACTCGATCAGGGGACTTTGTTATACTCTATCAGGGGACTTTGTTATACTCGATCAGTGGACTTTGTTATACTCGATCAGCGGACTGCTAAACTCGATCAGAGGAATTTGTTATACTCGATTATTGGTCTTTGTTATACTTGATCAGGGCTCGATGGGGCCTTTGTTATACTCGATGAGGGCTTTTGTTATACTCGATCAGGGGACTATGTTTATACTCGATCAGGGTTCTTTGTTATTCACGATGAGGGCCTTTGTTATACTCGATCAGGGGCGCTGTTATACTCGATGAGGGGCTTTGTATATACTCGATCAGGGGGCTTCGTTATACTCGATGAGGGGCCATGTTGTACTCGATTAGGGGCCTTTGTTGTACTCGATCAGGGGCCTTTGTTATCCTCGATAAGAGGTCTTTGTTATACTCGATCAGGGGAATTTGTTATACTCGATTAGTTGACTTTGTTATACTCGATCAGTGGACCTTGTTATACTCGATCAGGGGACTTTATTATATTTGATGAGGGGGCTTAGAAATACTCGAAAAGGGGGCTTTCAAATACTCATTGGGGGGCTTTGGAATTCTCGATCTGGGGGCTTTATTATACTTCGATCAGGGGGCTTTGTTATACTCGATCGAGGACTTTGATATACTCGATAAGTGGACTTTGTCATACTCGGTCAGGACTTTGTTATACTCGATCAGGGACCTTTGTTTTATTCGATCAGGAGACTTTGTTACTTTCGATCTGGGGACTTTGTTATACGCGATTAGGGGACTTTGTGTTATACTCGATCAGAATTTGTTATACTCGATCAGGGGACTTTGTTATACTCGATGAGTGGGCTTTGTTATACTCGACCAGGGGACTTTGTTATACTCGACCGGGGACTTTGTTATACTTGATCAGGGCCTCGATCTGGGGACTTTGTTATACTCGATCAGGGCCTTTGCTGTCATGATGAGGGGCTTTTGTTATACTCGATTAGGGAACTATATTATACTCGATCAGGGGACTTTGTTATACTCGACCAGGGTCCTTTTTCTTATGCTCGACCGGTGGCCTTTGTTATACTCGATCAGGGGGCTTTGTTATATTCGATTAGGGGACTTTGTTATACACGATGAGGGATTTGTTTATACTCGATCAAGGGCCTTTGCTATACTCGATCACGGGATTTGTTATACTAGATCAGGGGACTTTGTTATACTCGATTAGGGCTTTGTTATACTCGACAAGGGGACTTTGTTATACGTGATGAGGGCTGTTATATTCTATCAGGGACATTACTGTACTCGACCAGTGGCCTTTGTTATACTCGATCAGGGCTTTGCTATATTCGATTAAGGGACTTTGTTATACACGATGAGGGCATTTGTTATACTCGATCAAGGGCCTTTGCTATACTCGATCACGGGATTTTTGTTATACTAGATCAGGGGACTTTGTTATACTCGATTAGAGACTTTGTTATACTCGACCAGGGACTTTGTTATACGTGATGAGGGCTTTGTTATATTCTATCGGGGACATTACTGTACTCGACCAGGGAACTTTGTTATCTCGATCATGGGCCTTTGTTATACCCGATCAGGTGACTTTGTTATACTCGACCATAGGACTTTGTTATACTCGATGGGGCCTTTGTTATACTATATAAGGGCTTTTGTTTATACTCGACAGGGGAATTTGTTATACTCGATCATGAGACTTTGTTATACTCTATCAGGGCCTTTATTATACTCGATGAGGGGCTTTGTTATACTCGACCAGGGTCCTTTGTTATGCTCGACCAGTGGCCTGTTGTACTCGATCAGGAGGCTTTGATATATTCGATTAGAATTTGTTTATACTCGGGCAGGGAACTTTTATACTCTGACCAGGGACTTTGTTATACTCAAGGGACTTTTTATTCTCGATAAGGGACTTTGTTATATACTCGATTAGGGGACTTTGTTATACTCGATCAAAAGGGCCTTTGTTATATACTCGATCAGGGACTTTGTTATATTCGATCAGGGTTTTCTTATATTCGATGAGGGACCTTTTCATATATACTCGATTAGAGGAGTTTGTTTTTACGATCAGGGGATATGTTATACCCAATCAGGGGATGTGCTATACTCGATCAGGGGACGCTGTTATAGTCGATGAGGAGGCTTTGTTATACTCAACCGGGGCCGCTGTTATACTCAACCGGGGGCCTTTGTTATACTCGATCAAAGAGGCCTTTACTATACTCGATCACGGGATTTTGTTATACTCAATCAGAGAACTTTGTCATACTCGATCAGGGGAATTTGTAATCCTCGATCAGAAGACTTTGTTATACTCGATCAGGGGACTTTGTTATACTCGACCAGGGGACTTTGTTATACTCGATCAAGGGCCTTTGCTATACTCGATCACGGGATTTTGTTATACTCAATCAGAGAACTTTGTCGCATATTGATGAGGGATTTGTAATCCTCGATCGAAGAATTTGTTATACTCGATCAGGGACTTTGTTTATATCGACCAGGGACTTTGTTATACTCGGTCAGGAGGCGTTGTTTTTACTCGATCGGGAGCGATTTTGTCTTGACGAAGCTTTGTTATACACGATCAGGGGATATTTATGCTCGATCTGGGGATGTATTATATCGATCAGGGTCCTTTGTTATGCTCGACCACTGTCCTTTGTTGTCTTACTCGATGGGGGCTTTTTTATATTCGATTAGGATTTTGTATACTCGACCGGGGAACTTTGTTGTTCTCGATCATGGGCCTTTATTGTACTTTCGATCAGGTGACTTTTGTTATACTTGACCGTGGGGGTTTGTTATACTCGATCAGGGGACTTTGTTATGCTCGATAAGGGCCTTTATTATACTCGATGGGGGCTTTGTTATACTCAGCAGGGTTTGTTATACTCACTCGATCATGGGCCTATAATTATACTCGATCAGGTGACTGTTGTTATACTCGAAACAGAAATTTGTTATACTCGATCATGAGACTTTCTTATACTCGATCGTGACGCTGTTATACTCGATCAGAGGTATTTATACTCGACCAGGGGACTTTGTTATACTCGACCGAGGACTTTGTTATATTCAATGAGGCTTTTGTTATACTCGATCAGGGGACTGTTATACTAGAAAGAACTAGAAAAGTACGTGACAGGGGAAGGAGGTTCAGAGGAAGAAATAAAGGGAGGGATGGAAGTGAATTTTTAGAAGGAAGAACAGGTGCAGTGGCTAAACACCGCTTGCGCGGCTGAGGGGTGAGCAAAATGCCCTGAGGGTGCAACAAACTCACAATCAGGACAGGAGCAGAGAGGGAGGGCAGAACGTCCCGGAGCAAGCAAAAGGGGCCCAACGCAGGTGCTCTGGTTGTCGTCTGGCAGGCAGTGTTGGCAAAGCGGAGGAAGAACCGCCCCGCACCACAGCAGCAGTGCAAACCTTGCTTTTCTCAACTGGCTAGCAGTCTCTCACCAATCTTCTTCTGACTTGTTATGACTGGGCTTGAACTGAGCGTTAGCCAGAGTGTACTAATGCCAAGACAGTTTGGTCATATCACTGGCAATGTCTTTGTTTGTGTAAGTTCTTTGGTTCTTTTTTTCACTGATTGCCTGATTAAAACACCGTATCTCCAGCATCTCTCAATGTAGGCAACTCCGACTTCAGGCTCTCCCAGACCAAGATAGTGACTAAGAGATGGCTGGATTTTTGGTTCTCGTCCTGACACAAGCAGCCATCATAAAATATTATCAACTTATAAATGCATCAGAATCTGAAACCAGAAAAAAAAATATATTACGCTTAGTTGGGTTGTTAAAGAATGAAGTCAGAAAGCAATGTTCACTATTTAATTGCCTTAATGCACTAATGCAGCTGTACGTTAGATTTTCGATAGAGGCTTTACGCTTCTAAAATTACCTAGCAAAAGGTTGCAAAATATTGAAACTGAAATTATTTTCTGTTTTGCCGCACACTAAAATCTACCAAAAGAGTGATGATGAGCGTGGTTTTAAGCTGATCTTCCTCCTGTGACACACCCTATTGTTATACTCGACCAGGAATGCTTTATTTATACTCGATGATTGGGCTTTGTTATACTCGATATAGGAACTTTGTTATACTCGATGAGGGACTTTGTTGTATGCTCGACCAGGGGGACTTTGTTATACTCGATCCAGGGCTTTGTTATACTCGATGATTGGGCTTTCTGTTAGCATACTCGATCAGGGAACTTTGTTATACTCGACAGGGGTCCTTTTTATGCTCGACCAGTGGCCTTTGTTATACTCGATCAGGGGGCTTTGTTATATTCGATTAGGGGACTTTTGTATACTCGATGAGAGGACTTTGTTATACTCGATGAGAGGACTTTGTTATCTCTCGATCAAGGGCCTTTGCTATACTCGATCACGGGATTTTGTTATGCTCAACCAGGGGCCTTTGTTATGGTCAACAAGGGGACTTTGTTATACTCAATCAGGGGTTTTGTTATACTTGATCAGGGGGCTTTGTTTTCCTCGATCAGGGGACTTTGTTATATGCTCGATCAGGGGACTTTGTTATACTCGATGATTGGGCTTTGTTATACTCGATCAAGGGCCTTTTCATAATCGATTAGGGGACTTTGTTAGACTCGATGAGGGGCCTTTCTTATACTCGATGAGGGGCGTTTGTTATACTCAATCATGGGCCATTGTTATATTCAACCAGGGGACTTTGTTATACTCCATCAGGGGGCTTTGTTATAATCGATTAGGGGACTTTGTTATACTCGATGATGGGCATTTGTTATGCTCGATCAAGAGCCGCTTTGCTGCCTCGATCAGGGACTTTATTGGTAGAGGGGCATTTGTTATGCTCGATCAGGGGCCTTTGTTATACTATATCAGGGGCTTTTGTTATACTCGAACCAGGGGAATTTGTTATACTCGATCATGAGACTTTGTTATTCTCGATCAGGGCTTTTATTATACTCGACCAGTGTAGTTTGATATACTCGATCAGGGGACTTTGTTATACTCGGTCAGGGGGCATTATTATACTCGATCAGGGGACTTTGTTATACTCGATCAGGGGACTTTGTTTTACTTGATCAGGGGAATTTGTTAAACTCGACCAGGGGACTTTGTTATACTCGATCAGGGGACATTACTCTACTCGACCAGGGAACTTTGGTATACACGATCAGGGGATATGTTATACTCGATCAGGGGATGTGTTATACTCGATCAAGGGACCTTGTTATACTCAGTCAGGAGGCTTTGTTATACTCAATCGGGGGCCTTTGTTATACTCGATCAGGGAAATTTGTTATACACGAACAGGGGACTTTGTTCTACTCAACCAGGGGACTTTGTTATACTCGACCAGGGGTCTTTGCTATACTCGATCAGGGGACTTTGTTTTCATCGATCAGGGGACTTTGTTATTCTCCATCAGGGACTTTGTTATGCTCCATTTGGGGCCTTTGTTCTACTCGACCAGGGGACTTTGTTATACTCGATCAGGGGACTTTGTTATACTTGATTTGGGACTTTGTATTATTCGATGAGGGGGGCTTTGTTATGCTGGACCAGGGGCCTTTGTTATGCTCGATAAGGGGACTTTGTTATATTCGATCAGAGGACTCTGTTATTCTCGATCAGGGGCCATGGTTATATTCGACCAGGGGACTTTGTTATACTCGACTAGGGGACTTTGTTATACTCGACCAGGGGACTTTGTTATACTCGATCAGGGGCTTTGTTATACTCGATCATGGGCCTATATTATACTCGATGAGGTGACTTTGTTATACTCGAAACAGGGGAATTTGTTATACTCGATCATGAGACTTTCTTATACTCGATCGTGGCCTTTGTTATACTCGATCAGGGGTATTTGTTATACTCGACCAGGGGACTTTGTTATACTCGACCAGGGGACTTTGTTATATTCGATGAGGAGGCTTTGTTATACTCGATCAGGGGACTTTGTTATACTAGAAGAACTAGAAAAATGCTAGTGACAGGGGGGAAGGAGGTTCAGAGGAAGAATAAAGGGAGGATGGAAGTGAATTTTAGAAGGAGAGAACAGGTGCAGTGGCTAAACACCGCTTGCGTGAGGGGGTAGGCAAAATGCCTGAGGTGCAACAATCACAATCAGGGCCGAGGCAGAGGGGAGGGGGCAGAAGGGCAAGGTCAGACAAGCAAAAAAGACTCAGCCTTGGCAGATTGCTCTGGTTGTCGTCTAACCCGGCAGTGTTAAGCAGCGGAGGAAACCGCCCGCCCGCGGCAGCGGTGCAAGCCTTTTCCAGCAGCTAGCAGTCTCTCACTAATCTTCTTCTGACTTGTTATGACTGGAAGAGCCCAGACTGAGCGTTAGCCAAGAGTGTACTGTGCCACAAGACAGTTTGGTCATATCACTGGCAATGTCTTTGTTTATTAGCCAAAGTTCTTTGGTTCTTTTTCACTGGTTGCCCTGATTAAAACCTTGCCATTATCTCAAAGCATCTCTCAATGTAGGCAACTCCGACTTCAGGAGCTCTCTCCCAGACCCAAGATAGTGACTGAGATGGCTGGATTTTTGGTTCCTCGTCCTGACACAAGCAGCCATCGCAAATATTATCAACTTATAAATGCATCAGAATCTGAAACAGAAAAAAATATTGTTAGTTGGGTTGTTAAAGAATGAAGTCAAAAAGCAATGTTCACTATTTAATTGTAATGCACTCATGCAGCTGTACGTTAGATTTTCGATAAATTTCACGCTAAAAATTACCTAGCAAAAGGTTGCAAAATATTGAAACTGAAATTATTTTCTGTTTATATACACTAAAATCTACCAAAAAAGTGATGGGCCATTAGTTTTAGCTGATCTTCCCTCCTATGACACACCCTATTGTTATACTCGACCAGGGTCCTTTGTTATACTCGATGATTGGGCTTTGTTATACTCGATAAGGGAACTTTGTTATACTCGATGAGGGGACTTTGTTATGCTCGACCAGGGGACTTTGTTATACTCGGTCAGGGGACTTTGTTATACTACTTTTCGATGATTGGGCTTTGTTATATACTCGATCAGGGGACTTTGTTATGTCACTCGACCAGGGGTCCTTTTTATGCTCGACCGGTGGCCTTTGGTATACTCGATCGCAGGGGGCTTTGTTATATTCGATTAGGGGACTTTGTTATACTCGATGAGAGGACTTTGTTATACTCGATGAGAGGACTTTATCGTCAAGACTTTGCTATACTCGATCACGGGATTTTGTTATGCTCAACCAGGGCCTTTGTTATAGTCAACAAAGGGACTTTTTATTTATATATACTCAATCAGGGGACTTTGTTATACTTGATCAGGGGCTTTGTTTTCCTCGATCAGGGGACTTTGTTATACTCGATCAGGGGACTTTGTTACACTCGATGATTGGGCTTTGTTATACTCGATCAAGGACCTTTTCATAATCGATTAGGGGACTTTGTTAGACTCGATGAGGGGCCTTTGTTATACTCGATGAGGGGCGTTTGTTATACTCAATCATGGGCCATTGTTATATTCAACCAGGGGACTTTGTTATACTCGATCAGGGGGCTTTGTTATAATCGATTAGGGGACTTTGTTATACTCGATGAGGGGCATTTGTTATACTCGATCAAGAGCCTTTGCTATACTCGATCAGGGGACTTTGTTAAACCTGATGAGGGGGCTTTGTTATGCTCGATCAGGGGCCTTTGTTATACTATATCAGGGGCTTTTGTTATACTCGAACCAGGGGAATTTGTTATACTCGATCATGAGACTTTGTTATTCTCGATCAGGGCCTTTATTATACTCGACCAGGGTAGTTTGATATACTCGATCAGGGGACTTTGTTATACTCGGTCAGGGGACATTATTATACTCGATCAGGGGACTTTGTTATACTCGATCAGGGGACTTTGTTTTACTTGATCAGGGGAATTTGTTAAACTCGACCAAGGGACTTTGTTATACTCGATCAGGGGACATTACTATACTCGACCAGGGAACTTTGGTATACACGATCAGGGGATATGTTATACTCGATCAGGGGATGTGTTATACTCGATCAAGGGACTTTGTTATACTCAGTCAGGAGGCTTTGTTATACTCAATCGGGGGCCTTTGTTATACTCGATCAGGGAAATTTGTTATACACGAACAGGGGACTTTGTTCTACTCAACCAGGGGACTTTGTTATACTCGACCAGGGGTCTTTGCTATACTCGATCAGGGGACTTTGTTTTCATCGATAAGGGGATTTGTTATTCTCCATCAGGGACTTTGTTATGCTCCATTAGGGGCCTTTGTTCTACTCGACCAGGGGACTTTGTTATACTCGATCAGGGGACTTTGTTATACTTGATTAGGGGACTTTGTATTATTCGATGAGGGGG